>NC_086331.1:133816860-134120024 GCF_032445375.1 Bacillus rossius redtenbacheri
GTGAAATGCAAGAATCGTCGCGCCATCTAACAACATAGGTCGCCTTCCTGACTCGAGTGTAGCCACTGACCATGGTACTGGATCTTAGGCTTCATCCAAACTAACCACGCTACTGCTCGTGAAGGAGTCAGTACATGAACGACACATACAACAACCGGTAAAAAACACAGCTCCGTTTCATTATTATATTTTTATTGTTGCATATCACACTTTCAGTCACGTTGTTCAAATTAACGGGTATTGTATAAAAAAGTTATCACGTAACCCGATTTTGTTAACAAAAACTCGTCAAACTTGATATTTTTTTTTTTGTATTTTATATCAAAAGTCAACCAATAAAATTAAAAAATACAAACATACGAGTTTGTCATCTTCGCTTTCAAAATTAATATGAGCACTAATGATTTTTTGAGACTATAAATAGGTTATAACTATTGCAAATTGCTTTTAGTCGCAGTTCTAAACCAAAAATTTATTAAAGAATAACTCATTGTTAACTATTTGTGTGAAGTGAAAAAAAATTACTTATTATGCATTTGGAGATGTAAAATAAAACTAGTTGAAACTTTAAAACCATTTAAATGTATCTGTAAAGTTTAACACTGTATAAACACATCGGGCATTCCTATTACTGTGAACAAATGAACTTTGCGCACATAAATTGAAAAGTCGTAACTCAACAATTACAAACTGATCTATTTTAGCAATGCAAGAAATTAGACTTACCGCTAGTTGTCTTGCTTGAATATTTAATAGGTTTTATTATGGCGAGACAATGGCTGAATTTAATTAGCTGCAAACTGCTACACCTTTTATATAAATGATCCCTGTACACTATATGGATAACATCCGTCGGTGCTACTACTAAACGCTTAGTCCATTGTTTCCCATTGCCGCCAATGTGGGAAACCCTACACCTGTTTGAGTACCCTGCCGAGGATATCCGATGATAACCGAAGCTGCACGAGCGAGCACGAACTTCGGATATTATCAGATCGTGCTCGCTCGTGCAACTTCGGTAGAATGATTTTTTTTTAAATGAAAAAACGCGGTAAAGCGGTAAAGGTTTGTTTTTATTGCTAGCGAAATGTCGACTGTTGGAATTTGCAAAAGAAAATTTACGGAGTTTCTCTTTTAATGAAACAGAGAAAACAATTTCGGGTTATTTGGACGGTCATGTAACATATGACAATTTTTCTTTAGGTCTGAAAATTTTAGGATATTGTTTTCAGTTCGTGAAAGTAGAGTTCATGACACGGCAGGTAAGTTCATTTACGTATATAATGTAATTTTAACACTAAAAATTTGTGAAGCTTAAATTAATGTGATAGTACCTACAAAATTTTTTGCCCACTTTGATGTTAATATTTGTATTTATACAGAGGACTTGGTGGAGGCAGTGGATGAGGGAAAGCAGGTAGACGCTATTTTTATAGATTTTGAGAAGGCGTTTGACAGGGTGCCGCACAGGAGGGTGATGGAAAAAGTGGAAGGGTTGATAGAGGACAGGAGGGTGGTAAATTGCACAGGGCACTTGAGGGACAGGATCCAGCGAGTGAGAGTGGGTAAGGAATTGTCAGAAGAGGGAAATGTGACGTCAGGGGTACCACAAGGAAGTATCATGGGACCCCTACTCTTCCTGATCATGATGAATGATGTAGGGGAGGGTTTGAAAAGTAGGCTGCGGTTGTTTGCGGACGATTGTGTGCTCAATGAAACTGGGGGAAGGGGTGCACCTGGCAGAGGACTTGGAGAAACTGGAGTGCTGGTCGAGAGAAAATGAAATGGGAATAAACGTAGGGAAAACAAAGGTGGTGAGGTTCACGAGGAAGAGAAGGGTGGAGGGAAAAGTGTACTACTGGAAGGGACAGGTGATCCAGGAAGCAGAGGATTATAAGTACCTGGGAGTGATCCTGCAGAGTGACTTGGGGTGGGGAAAGCAGGTCAAGAAGGTGGTGAAGAAGGGCAGGAGGGGGTTGGGGCTGCTTAGCAGGACACTGAAAGGGACAGGTAGGAATGTAAAGGAAAAGGCGTACGCGGCATTGGTAAGGCCAGTGTTGGAATATGCCGCGACGGTGTGGGACCCCTATGTGGAGAAGGAAATTGAGGAGTTGGAGAGGGTGCAGCGCAAGGCAGCGAGATGGGTGACAAATATGTGGAGGAGAAGGGAAGGCGAAGGCAGGATGGGGGAAACACACAGACCATCGGTGATGATGAAGGAGCTGGGGTGGGACACACTGCAAAAAAAGGAGGAAAGTAGAAAGGCTAGTGAGAATGCATGAAGTAATTCGGGGGAAGGGGGGCTGGGGAAAGCTGGGAGCTAAATTGAACAGAGGGCTGTATCGAGGAAGGAGGGATCATGAGTGGAAGATTCAGAGGGAATGGAGACGGACAGAGAGAGGAAGGCAGGTATTCCTTGTGAGGACGGGGCGAGAGTGGAACGAGCTTGAGGGGAGGACACTGGATGTGCGAGGGGGGAAGGACTTATGAAGGAGGCTCCAGAGGGGGGAGGAGTGAGGGTAGTTGGGTGGTGGGAACTCCTTGCCACTGGGCGGATGCCCAATTGCAGGTGTAATTATTATTTATTATTATTATTAGTATATAAAACTATGATACAAATATGTTTCAAAACAAAATGTACTGATTTAAATAACGATTTTTCAAGACAAGGTGGCGTATAATATAAAATAACTTGCCTTCAGTATGACCTGGGTTCGATCATGGCCCTTTAACTGTTTTATCATTTGACATGCATGTCAGACATCATTCCAGGCAAGTGCTGTGATGGCAGCTTACTGCAGGCCATACCTGATTGCCTCCCAGATTTTGCTGAATTGAAATGTATCTCTCCTGAGCTTAATGATTCATCAACATTAAGGCAATTACTTATGGTGAAAGGCAATGAGTTGCTAATGGAGCATAAACATAATAAAGAAATGTGGTGAACAGAGTACCCCAAGTACCCCCACAGAGCACTGCAAAAAGTCTCATATCCCACTTCCTAAAAAGCAGGGTTATACCTTTCCGGGAATAAAAACCGGAACACCTTGGAAGCAGGCCAGTGATCTAACCACTAAACCACCATGGTCCGAAGTGTGTGTTTTTATTTTTTTATTTTATTTGTATTCCATTGAGCCTTCTTTTGGTAGAAACCATAAGGCTATGGAACATGTCATTTACATATTTACAGTTTACATATACATACAGTTTTACATGTACACAGTTTTGCATACACATACACATAACTTTGAAGTAAAACAAATAGTAATAAAATTTTTCAGATAATCTGAATTACAAATATAACATTATTTCTTTTATACATACCCATAGACATGACATGTCAAGCAATTCCTATATTTTTTCTTATATTTATTAAGTAAAAAAAAAAAAATGGTTGTCTGTAAAGTCGGTTTACGGATGATCGTTTAACGTAACGTCATAACAAAACATTGATGAAATTATTGATCCAGAAGAAAAGGAAATATCATATTCGACCTGAGACTGAGCCGTAATAGGTTTTTGCAACCAAACCATTTAGGCATTAAAAATATTATATTCTTTGAGGAAATTTTTTTTTTAATTTTTCTATCTTTTGTATGATAAAATCTACCTCTGCATACTTTTATGAATAAAATTGAATTATCACTATTTTGTATGGATACAAAGGAGTGAAATGAAATGTACAATTTAATTAATAAATTTACTTTTATTTGCATTCATTATTTCAAATATATTTATTACTTTTGAAATGTTGCGTGCGACGTATTTAATTTTACAAGTACAAAAAAAGTTCGCAGCTGCCAAGATTCGAACTGATAACCTTTGGATTGGAAGTAATCCACGCTAACCACACGACCACGAGTCCATTTTGAAAATTATCGTTTCAGATAGTCTAAATTAATAATATTCCACGCACAATATTTGTTTGAATTTCTTTTAACTAGCATATTCTCTGTTGGACTCAAATTATTTACACGCTCGTGGGCTCATAACTATAATACGGTGTGTGATTTAGTTGATCAAATAATAACTCATGACAAATAATTACCAATTTCAAACTAAAGCGTGAAAAGTATCATACCAGCAATAAATATTTAGTTACACAGCTAAAACAATACTCATACAACACTGTTTAAATAAACTGATTTACACTAGTAATTAAAATAATACGTAAGAACGCCATTTCCTTGCGAATATACTCCCGTGGCGCGGTGCACAACAATAACCTCGAACCAGTACGCCGCCACGTGCCAGCCGAGTTCTCTGTACCGTCCGCAACATACCAGAGAGATGCCACGCATGCATAACATGCGTAGTGGGACAATTCCGGGCGTGCAGCCAACGTTCATCAATTTATTAGACGTTGTCACGTCAAAAATAAGCAGGATTTAGGGTATTAGGATATTGTTGTTAGTCGTTGTAGCTATACAAGGAAGTCTGGCTGTTCCAGAATGCTTCCCATCTTTCAGCAGTATACTCCATAAATTCTTTTAAATTGTAAAATGGATTGCATACAATTGTATTTTTTATGGAAGCTTTGTATTTGTCTATGTTGCTGATTTCCATTATTTTGTAAGGTAAGATATTAAATAGTATTCTGCCAATTTGCTCTATTCTTATCTCAAATTGAGTAGTGGTGTGTTGTATGGGTCTCAATTTATTGCAGCCTCGAGTATTATGATGATGGACATCTTTGTTTCTTTTAAATTTGGTTTGGTGTCTATAGCAGAAAATTAATGTTCTGTGTATGAATTCATTTGTAAATGTTAGTATTCCTAATTTCTTAAATTTTTTTCTGCAACTAGATACTTTTTTATCTTTAGTTATTATGTGAATGGCTTTTTTTTTTTTTTTTTTTTTTTCAGTTTTTGTATATTTCCGTTTAGTTTGGCATTTCCCCAGATTTCAATATTGTATGACATGATTGTATGGAAATATGCATGATACACAGTTTTAATTGTTTTTAAATCAACTAATTCTACAAAATACTTCAAGACATAGCAGGCTGAATTTAATTTTTTCGCAATATTATTTATGTGTTCCGTAAATTTTAATTGCTCATCAATATATTTACCCCTAAGAATTTTACTGAGTTAATCTGTAAGATATTTTTTCCATTGAATTTTATGTTAAACTTGTTTTCATTTACTTTGGTCCTATTTCTGAATTTAATATAATTAGTTTTAGAGACATTCAGTATAAGTTTGTTGTATGAGAACCAATTTTTCATCCGTTCAATTATTATTTTGGTTTTCTCCTGTACTGATTTTGATGTTTCCCCAGTGATTATAACTGATGTATCGTCTGCAAAAAGGATAAGCTGACCTTGGTCTATTTGTAGAGGTCATTTAAATATATTAAAAATAGTAATGGTCCTAAATTGCTGCCCTGTGGCACCCCATTTCTGACAATTGACCAATTTGAATATTTCTTACCAATTACATTTTTAATTTCTACCCTCTGTTTCCTTTCCTTCAGATATGATTCCATTAATTTGTGTGCTGTGTCCCTTATGCCATAGTGATATAGTTTATCTAGGAGAATTGCATGATTGACTAAGTCGAAAGCTTTGGATAAATCACAAAAAAATTCCTAATGATA
Source organism: Bacillus rossius redtenbacheri (assembly GCF_032445375.1). Taxonomy (NCBI): domain Eukaryota; kingdom Metazoa; phylum Arthropoda; class Insecta; order Phasmatodea; family Bacillidae; genus Bacillus; species Bacillus rossius. The sequence continues at coordinate 133,822,462 of NC_086331.1, forward strand.
AGGTATTATTATCCAGTGCATTTAAGACTTTATTTATGAATTCATCAATGGCTGCTGATGATGTTTTATTTTTTTGGAAACCATATTGACTTCCACTTAACTTAATATGTTTTTATGGGTAAAAAATGAAATAAGTCTTTTATATACAACCCGTTCAAATATTTTTGCCATTGTAGGTAGGATCCTATTAAGCCTATAGTGTTCTGGATTTGTTGTGTTACCTTTTTTATACAGAGGCAGGACCCTAGCTAATTTTAAAGAATCAGGTACCACTCCTTCTAACAATGCTTCATTAAAGATAGCTGTAATTGGTTTCGCAATTAGGTGTTTGGACATTTTTATTATTTTGTTTGATAAAACATAAACATCTGTGGTCTGTAAATTTTTTAGATTACTAATAATGTTTATAATTTCTTGTTCTGTGGCTGTAAATAGAAAAATAGTGTTGTTAAAGACCACATTGTTTGTTGTCTTTCTTTTGCCCTTCATTAAATTACCTTGCATTTACAGCAAATGAGCAGGTATACACTAGCCAGGAGCCTTAAAGATTAAGTGCTTTGTTTTGGTTCCCTGTTACTAATTGTAAGAATATCTTATGGGTATACACAAATATGTTTTTGTACTGTTTATATATTTCAGATGAAGAAATTCCAAACAAAATATTTTTTTTTTTTCAATATAGCTATGGGAACCTGGGACCTGCTATTATTTCGGGGAACCTTTCACTATAGAGAAGAAGACAAATATGCAATGTTCCCAAGGTCCAAAGTTAGTATTTTGATTCAAAACAATGTTGATCAACTGGTAAGTTATGTGAATTTTTTTTAATTGATACTTAAATTGTTTTTTTTTTATGAGAAAAATCCAGCATTTTGTATTTAGGTGGATTCCAGATAATCTGAAAACTTTTGATAATTAGCAAAGTTTTATTCTCTCAGGGAAAAAGTTAAAACACAAAACTACTTGATCTGATGTGTAAATTGTAGGACATGTATACGTTTAATTGTTAGCAGTTATTGATAAGTAAGATTGTGATAATTGTAGTCAAAAATTGTCTGATTTGTTGCAATGTACTGTACTGCTCAATAAATTTATATTTTTGTTTGTTCATTGTAGTACTAATTGTTAGGGGACTGCATTTTAAGGGTGCCGTCTGGACGATGGAAGGAAGCTACTCTAGACATTTACCTTTATATCTCTCCTTTAGAAAGAACTTGAGATTTTCAATTTTTGTTTGGGCAGGAAAGGAATAAAAATAAAAAGTACATTCCACGTTGGTCTGGTGGATTTACGTTGTCTCATACCCACCTTAACACTTTTGCGACCCCGCCAATATCAATGGTTGCATTGTCCTTTTAATTCATTCTTGTTACCAACACTTAAAAACATACATTCCCTTGTATAGTCCTAAACAATTGCAGCACTCAGTTCTTTTTATAACAATTTGCTGTTCTGATCAATTTTCTAAAGATGAGTAAAATTGAATGTCCCTTCAATTCCCCAACTTAATTGTTGCAGGTAAAAACCAGGGAAAGAGGCCATGTGGGGTGATTGTTGCACAAAAATTTGTGGTCATCGAGGGTCAAATGTAGACGCTCGAGGTTGAAAAATATTTAAATAACATAGCATGATTTGCGGCCGACCTGGGCCAGCAAGTATTAAGTTGTCTCGAAACTACAGTAAGTCCTCTATTTACGTCGTTTCGGATTAACGTCGCTAATGTTTGAGTACTCATGTTTCAATTTAAGTTGTCGCCGATTCACAATAACGTCGTTTACAATGACCGTAAATCTTTATTTTAACCAAAACACCGTATATAATTCGTTTATAATTCTTTGTTTCCTTCGGTAGTTAATTTATGCTATGTAGCGTAAGCTACACGTTCACCGCCTTATCTTATCATACATCATGAGGGACGCTTCCTGCTCTCCGCTGCTCTCAGCGCGGTGATGCAATACTACCAGCCCGCCCGCTCGGCCACCCACGTATCTCGCACGTAGAAGTGTTATCTACTTCCTGCAACGACACAGCATTTTCTCGTACCCCTTCCGGCCGACCTTGGGCCGTGGCCGGCCGGTGGCATGAAACATGGCTCATTTTGCGTTGTTTCTATTTACGTCGCGGTTTTCAGGAACGTCACTCCGACGTAAACCGAGGACTTACTGTACATTGCTTTTGACAAGTTGCCGCGAGAAACAACTGGTCAGGAAAGCATCTAGTGATACGCTAGTTGGACAGCGCAGCTACCTTCCTTTTCCAAAGTACAACAGAGCGAGGCAGTCCCATGGGTCAACCGACAAATCACAACAAACATTAGAAAGGAAATATACCAGGCCTTTGAGCTTCAAGGCCACCTTGACAAATATAATTATTGTCCCATGAGTTTCTGGAGCAACACATCACACCAGGGCATAGTTCGTCCTCTGCTGTTCAGAATAGTACGCTGTGAACACGTGACTTGACACAATTTCTTAGCTGTGCAGTCACGCGACTACATGCAGGATTCTCCCATTAACAATTACGAGAAAATAACTACTCTCACGCAAGGGCCAGATTGTTGTGGTCCTCATCTTTCTTTATTTCCAAGGCTAAGAAACTGCTCATAATGTGCTAGAAGCAATAACACCTGATGCTATGTGTTTAAATACCACATGAGTACATCATCCATATAAAATAATCAAAAGTAAACCACTTTTAAATATTTGGTCACTGAATCCAAAACATGTAAAAAATTACCCATATTTCTTTAGTAATAAAAGGCTGAAATATTCCCAACAAAAAAAAATTACACATTGCATGGATCAGATAGTAAATGTTTCATTTTGTCAAAATAAGAACAAATAGTTGAGGTTAGATCATCAGGTCATATAATTTAATGGTTTTGACAGATAAAATGACAGTTTGTTACATAAATTAATAAAATATTGTTTTATACTTTTACTGTGTCCAACAGTTGGTTAGGTTAGTTATGTTATATGTGAAATAAAATAAATTCACATAAAAAATTGGTTTAAAATATTAAAAAATACTGCAAAATATAAAGAAAAAATAATTGGGCCATGTTAGTGACATTTAAAACACCGAACCCATTTTGCAGGATAATCAAGGAACAGTAGCTCAAAATTATCAATTTTTGAATTTTCGTTTATGTGGAAAAGCCACAGTTTGCAGAATTACCTTTTATTATTCACGAAAGGTAAGTTTATTTAATGTGACTACTTTTTTTCATAGTTTAAAATATAAAATCTGCTCCATCCGACTTCCCAGAGTGGGCACAACCGCCCACCTGCACATTTGTATTTATTAAAAACAAATGATGTTGGTAGACGTATTTAGTTATGAGTGGTTTCTACCAGAAATGTTAGTTTTAAAAGCTATGTTGCTAACAATCTAAATGTAACTAGCACTTTACAGTTCAGTTACCTGATTAACTCAGTTCTAGTATCTCCGAATTTTAACTTCAATGCAGATAACTGCTACCACAGCACTAAAGAAAATTTTGTATAGCGATTTTGTAAGCTGTGCTCTGGGAACATATGCCGAATCTACATCATCTGGAAAAAAAATTACAGGTACCTAGCTTCATTAAATTACTACACACATTTTAAATGATAAAATAATCAAGAAATGTACAAATGCAGGAAAAATTCACAACTACACCTAACCAACAATCCTCAACCAGTGCTCAAGCTATACAAAAATCTTTTTGTCTCTTTATCACTACGTACTGAATTAAATTTCGCAAAAAAAGACAAAATATATTACTACAATTACTGTTTTTCGCACATCACACAAGTGAATTTTTTACGGTGCTTAGTTTAAAATTTATTTTATAATGTCTGAAAGATCTGTACTATTAGTTAGAATGGTAATCTCACAAATGAGCATAAAACAACGCACAGTTACTTATCTGCTAAAATTCAGCAGCGTAAAAAAAAATTAATTTAATACAGTACTGACACCGGTACAGCTGCCTCTCCGTCAAAGCTATCAAGTTTTTGCGAAATGGGTCTCGGGGTTTGGGCTCGGCCAAGTGGCGGGAGGCAGGGGCGTGTCCGTAGAGGCGATCCTTGGGCTGTTCAGGCCACCCGCGATGCCTTACACTACAAATGATACACTCCGCTATGTGAAGTGTGTTTTTTTATTACATATCAACCTTTACATGGCGCTATCCATCCCCTGGCCGCAGGTGTTCGAGGTTGGTGAGCTCTACGCGTGCACGGCTGTTCAGTGATGACCCCGCTTATAATGGCGTGAGGGGGAGTTTGATGGAGAACAGTATGTGGCAGACGTTGCTGCTGTGATGGCGCTAGGCGCGCGACAGCTTTTAAGACCTGCGCGGTGACGCACGGCCGGTGGGGGTCATAACTCACGCTCTAGATGAGGCTGCGGAATTGGCGCGAAGTTGACCTCTCAACGTTGCGCGTAGACGACCAGTCTCTGAGCTCCCGATGGATACTGCTGACTCGGTGTAGCGCGGCGCTACAGCGGGCCTGCTAATTGCGTGTCAAAAGCGCAGCGTGCGGGGAACAGACGCGGCCAAGTTTAGGACATAGTCGCACGTTGAACAATTACATTAATAAGTAAAAACGTTTGAAGAATTATATATTACTTAGTTTATGTCTGTGGGAGAAAAAAAACATGTGCCCTTGAATGCTATAGTCCGGCGGTAGCACATTGCCACACCCGGCGGAGTGATTCCGCCGATGTGGCCGGTGGGTAACCTAAGATTCACAGACATGGGACGACATTCTGTTCGGGTGGAGTCGTGCATCTTCGGTTTTTTTTTTTATTGAAGTTCATCACGTATAGATAATAAATAAACAGACAACAGTTGGGTAAGCAAAAGATTTGTATTCTATCCATTGTTGTAGAATATTCATAAATTGTGGGAAGATTTAGTTATTATTACTTGAAGCAACTTCCAGGTAAGGAAATATGGTATTTCTGGTCAAGTTTGTGCTGTTTATAGTTCCCGCATTAATTTAATTAATTTTTTTGCGGCAATTACAAATTTAAAAAAAAATATTTCTAGTTTATTTTTTAAGAGATTAAAATTTAAAGTAAGTTTCGGCACAGATATCAGAATTATTCAGGTGAGTGGACCTGTGTTAAGTCCCCGAACAGATCATTATTAGCATTGTACTTATACAACAACGTATTATTTATTTATTTATTTATTTGCACCCAATAGATTCAATTTTTGAACAGTATGTTCACAGAATATAGGGCTTGTCAGTTTGATATACATTACAATAAGTAAATAACACTTAAAACATATACAATATATACATGACTTATAGACAGTATCATATAGGTACATAGGTAGAAATACATATAAAAAAATGTAGATAAAACTGCCTATTTCATACCTACTTGCAATGTTTGATAAACACAATGCCTGAAGTTCGTGCTTTGCGCAGGATACAATGTTGCTTGTATCACACCTGAAATTGGCTGAAGTTAATTGCTGAAAAGTGTTAATGCTGGAATAATGTTGTTACTGCTTACAAGATTAAATAGGTTTTCAGTTGTTAGTGTGAGAACCATATTCACCACAAAATGAATGTCGTATATTTTTTGTCGTAAATAAATTTTAAAGAATTATTTTACAGAAATTGTTATGTATGTGAAAGGATTAAATTATAAACATCCTAATATGTAGTGTTTGTAAATATTGTCATTCTTATTTTATTCTTGTCTCTAATTTCACGTGAAACAATCAACCTTGGTGAATATACTGTAATCAAGTTTTCTTGTTGCAGGCATATGAAGAAATGAACATTAGCTTTCCATCAACTCCAGTGGATGGCACATGTATATTGGCAAGGATTTTATCAATCTTATTTGTAACTGATTGCATTGAGTGTTGTTTAAGAACAATTGATGTACATTAAAATGTAAAAAAATACCTCCTTAAAATAAAAATTGTTTCTCAAAATAATTGAATGTGTGATCTTCCAATGTTATTTTTCAGTAGCATGAATGTCAAAATAACTCTGATGCTCTCAGTGAAAGAACCTTGTCAAATATACGTAGGCTTAAGTTACAGAATTGTTGAAGGTGACTGATGCTATAAAGCAGATGAAGAAATGTGACAGTGAATAAATTTCTCTTGGGCAGAATCACTTAATTTTCATTTCATTGTGATAATTATCTTCTGAACACAATTGCAATTTAGATTACATAGAAACTAAACTGACATAGGTAGAAATTGTTTCGCATAGATTACTGCATATGTTGAGATAATTTCTTCCAGAGAGGAATACACAAATATTACCATTCAGGCAGTTTCTTCCCTTGTATGTAATACATATCACACTATGTTATTCCACAACTACTGTCTATCAGGGGATGTATGTATAACTTCTCAGGGAAATGGATAGAGGCATGGTAAAAATTAGTGACAAAATATTTTTTTTTCTGTATTACTTAATTTATTGAATGTATCTCATTATGATGTACAATATGTTTTGAATTATAGTGCACTATATACAAAGAAATATATTGGAACTAATATCATTTATAAAAGTCATAAACAATTCAGATTCTTTTACAAAACTGGGTCTACAGTGGAAATCCAGAACTTTAGATGGTTTGAAAGAAAGCAACATAACAGCATTTAACATACTTTAATAATGGTCCTCTACCCTATTTTTTTTATCATTTATCATCAAAATTAATAACTAAAAAATTAACAGATCACTCTGGATTAAGGTCATAAGTAAAATTATTTAAATATAATGAGCGATTTATTTTTCATACATAAGTAAACAACTTTGGTACCTACCTTTCTTTGGCTTTGTTTTTAAAGTTCTAGTAGCTCTTTAAATGTTTCAAATAAATTTAGTAAAGTCTTATAATTTCTTTAAGAGTATTGAATTTGTACTGATATTACTTTTAAATCATCAATCAACAACTGTAGTGACAATTAGCATCTTCTCTTTTTTTTCTGCCAGGCAGACGGCTGTAAAATCTTGGTAGACTTAAAATAGCAGGTAAACATACGTACATGTCCTTAAATATTTCTTGGCAGTATACTTAGTTAAATTTACAAATAATATTTAAAACATTTTGAATATAAATTTGTTACTTATTTTAATAATTAATTTTTGTGAAAAAATAAATAAAACTCTTGTACAGTTTTTTTCTCACGATTATGCGTAACAATATGTAACAAGCCAATATGAATTATTACAAGTGTTAGAGATACTGTACTACTGATTTGGAAACACTTGAGATGACAATACTATAAAAGTACGAAACCATTACAGAATATGTAAATAAAATGGAATGTGGTGATTCTTATTTATTTATGTTATATATTCTTTAACGAATGATAACTCGAGCAAGGGGCCAGTGTGTAGCACAATTTGTTATTTTCATATCAACACATCATTTTCATTCTTCTCCAAGTGTAATTTCTCCTTCCTTCAATAGTGCAGTTCTGCACCTCCGCTACACCGACCTTGCATCCTGATCCCTAAGCCTGGTTCACCTGGTAGCTTGTTACTGAAACGGGATACACTGAATGATTAATACTAAACCAAACATATTGACAATGTTTACAAACTGACTCCTCAATGAAAAAAATGCTCGCTAAGCCTGCCTGACATTTTATGTTGCAAAACAGATTCTCTATGGAAATACCTAAGTTCCGCGGCGCTCGCCTGACTCGGGTGGGCCATGGCTAGGGGTGCGTTCCGTTAGCGGGGTCGGATACTGGCGGTTGCAGGTCGGGCTTTAGGGTGGCCTTCGGCCGGACGACGTCAACACTATACCTGTTCAAAAACAGTCACATAGTTATAGTAAATTTTGTAATGGCAATTATTCTGTATCATGTATCCAAGTTTATCCCTTGATCCTGATGGCATAATCCTGTAAATATAGGTTGATGATGCTTCCTGTTAGTACGTGAAAAGATCCTGCACATAAAAAAGGTTTTATTCCTGTTAGTACGTGAAAAGATCCTGCACATAAAAAAGGTTTTATACAACAGTGAATAATGATATTACGTTGAATAAACAAGAATATGTATTTGTGTTCAAATTATGATCATAATTTCTATATTACAAGATTGTGTTATGTCCAGGATCTTTTGACGTACTAAATTACAAAAGCAAGCATCATGTACCACAGGATCCGAATGTATAAGATCATGACATCACGATCAAGGAATAAACTTCGATACATGCTATGGAACTTTTACCTTTGCAATTTTTGAATGATAGTTCAGGTTCATGTTCTAGCAATTTATGTGAGACCTAATTTGTGTAACAAATTAGTTAAATCTGTGATATTTTATTATGTATATGTGAATTTTATGTAGGTAACTAAATTAACACATATATATATGTGTGTGTACATACATACACACACACTGAAATACCTTCATTTATTGTAACAGAATACAAACAAAAAATTAAATAAGATGGGTATCCTTAGAAATTCTACACATTTAATATGATGAACTGGTATGTACCGAGTACTGCAATAGATTAACAAGAATATAGCTAAGGTATCTATAGCAATTGAAAGTGCATTCTAGCAAAACAGATGATATTGGAATTAACTTCTAACAATATTTTTTGTCAATAATTGCTCACAATTCAATCCAATAGAAAACATATATGAGATAAAACAATTTTTTTCATGTTGTAACTTCTTTTCTTTCTAAAATTAAACTAACCTAGATACCAAAACATAGCTGGAATGCCTACACTTTAGAATCATGCTTATAGAATTGCTTTATAAAACCAGCTAAAGAGTCGACAAATATACATAAAGGCATACAACTTACCAGTTGAGCAGAAGTCTTCTTGGAACGATAATATTGTGGACCTTGAGCACATTGTAAGGCTACCCTCTTCTCCACTGAAAATGGCTCTCCAAAATAATCAATTTTGATGCCATTAACACCATCAGTATATTGAAAAAAAAAAAAAACCCCTTTGGGTTCCATTCTTGATATCTGTAATAAATTAATACAAATAATTAATTGTATTTGTCATGCATTATTATGACAAAATAAAAAATTGGTACATGCAGTGCATTGCAGCTAATCTGACATCTTCTCATTTATTAATAAGCACCATCTGTTCTGATTTTGTAGCATCTTGGAATACATTTGAATTTTTATTTTATTTTATTTGATACACCTGCAATTGGGCTTCCATCCAGTGGCAAGGTTCCCCCCCCCCCTCCCCCCTCTTTATGCTCAATTCATTTCCATAAGAGATACAAATACCTATACATTTAAAGTCAGGAGACTTGGGGAAAAAAATTTTACTGCCAATTTTAAGGGTCTGAGATTTAAGTTCCTCCTTAGTGGAAGTTACATTTTAATATTGCCCTGCGTTGTCAGATATACAATTTTAATGCCAATGTTTTGCACTACTCTTGATTAAAGTAAATAAAGTTTGTGACTACTCTATTGACAAGGTCGGGGGATTCGGTAGTATTTACAACGTACTTTTAGTGGGCGCCACCGTGTCTAGGGGGCACAGACCCGGCGAGAAGACTCTGTCTCAGGCGTGACGTAGCCCGTGTGGCGGCGTGACTCGTTTCCCCCTTTTGCAATTACCCTAACCACGCAGTGGGATCTCAGGGCGCCCCACACACCGACAAACAACACTCGAAGCACGCAAACACAATGGCTTTATGAAAACGCCTCGCGGCACGACAGGCACAGCTGTGGTCCAACCACCTCGATAGACACACAAAGGCGAAGTCCTCGGAGAGCCGGAACGGAGCGTCTTTCTTCAGGTAGCGACGGGAAGCGACTGCGCGAGCAATGGCCGCAGAGGTAGCGGGGTGGAGAGGGGGGGGGGGGGGACGTTTGGCGCCAAGCGCCCTGAACAGTTACCCTGTCTCCCGTCGTGCCGCGCACGTGGTTAGTGATTGAAATGCATAAAAATTACAATAAATTTTAATATAAAAACTTATGGCACTTGGGCAACAAAACAAAAGATTTGCACAGTATTATTATATCTTGGGGAGCGAAGCACTGATTCTACAGCGCCCTCTTGCGGCGGCGCGCTATTTAAAACACGTCAGCCGGGAGGATTAACAGGAGGGGAGGGAGGTGGTGGCACATCGGGCTCAGATGGGCGTAGCCCTGGACGACGTCACTATAATGCAATATTGGACAATTTGTAATGAACCTACTTAACCTAACCAATCACCCATGCTTCAGTAGTTTTTCTTTAATGTAGCTGATCTAACTTAACCAACTTTTCACTTTGTTTTCAATATTTAAACGAGTGCATTCCTAACTTAGGAAATAAACCTGAACTACAAATGTATGGTATTGTATGAAGGGCGCCCATATGAAAGTTTTTTTGGGGGGGGGGGGGGCAAGACCATATGATTGTTCATAAGGGGAGGGGGCAGACCTTCAAAAATATCTAAACAAATTCCTAAAATTACTCAAAATTTGGCAAAAATACTCAAAAACATCTAATTTTATTCCTTTTCCTGAAAGATGCGGGGGGGGGGGGGGGGACACGGCCCTCCCCTGCCCATAGGTATGGGCGCCCTTGCAGTGGCTAAGCAAGGGGGGAGGCCCAGAGGGGTAGCCCCCCCCCCCCAAAAAAAGGGAAAAATGTCGAATTCACTACCTAAAAACACTGGCCACTGCAACGTGTAAAACTCTTGAAGTAGATGTCTGTAAGGTCGGTCAAGCTAAGGTACGATTCACCCTAACAAAGGGCAGAGGCTTCCCTTCCCGCACAGAGAGGGCTAAGGTCGGGTATTCAGGCTGAAAACCCCCATTACTCATGGCCGTAAAACGCCTTCCTCGGTCGACCAGGGTGACACCCGTTTGGTCCTTACAACAATGCAGTTTGAAGCAGTCAAGTTCTAGCATTCAGTTTTTGACGGTAAACTAAATTCCAAGATATGTACTGCATTTCAATTTGATTGTTTCAATTGGCAAGCAGTTTGCATAAGAGCTTCGAAGGCCATTTAAATAATTATTAAATTGTTCACACAAACCAAATTTCTTACAAAAATATAGTATTTTCTGCCAGTTATATATTCTGAATTGTGGCATGAAAAAGGCTTAAATAGCACCTATTTAGACCTTGAAATCTTTTTTTTTCCAGGGGAGGGCCACCGGACCACCCGCTTTATTGGAAGGGTTGGGTGAATAACTAAATGTGCTCACCCCCCACCAAATAGAAATCCTATCTACGCTACTGCGCCCTTGTATCGCATTCTAGAAATGAGCCTCATAAATATCTAAAAAATATATATTTTTTCCAGCTCATACTACATAAACAAAGTACATCATAATATAAACTATGATCAAATCACTTATTTCAAACAGAAATATTTATTACCTGCTTTGACATGCACTCTACTGTCTCTACAGAAAAAAAATATCCATTTTTAAGCCAATCCAAAAAATTATTATATTTTGTTTCAGAATTCATGTATCCGGATATGGTATGTTCACTTTCATTAAAAACGCAATTTTCTAATTGATCTGTTATCGCCGACATTGTTCAACTAAAAACCCGCGCTTTTCGCGCACGTCTGTTCGTATGTGTTCGTGCATGTTCGGAACTTTTTTGGATTTTTTTTATGTGTCTAAAAAAAATAATAATAAAAAAAATATATTTATAGTTATTATTTTAGTTTTATCTTAAGCACTGCACGTCCATCCTTGAGTTGGGTGTTTGCATATTTCGTAACGAAATGCCTAGTTTGTAAGTCATTTATCTGTTTCTGTCTTAGTTTCTTAGTTTTTTAGGTGCTGACTGGCGGCGGAGTGAGTGGTCAGTGCAACCACTCACCACCAGGGGCGCTTGCATCCCTGGTCACTAAATCCAGTACTGGGCAATTAGCAAAGCGGACCACGAGTCCAAGTGCCCAACCCCCGCATGGCAGACTCTTTTCTACTCTGTCCAACACTTCATCCAGACCATCCTCTGTCTCCTGTAAATTCCTACACGTAATGCATGCCAATTTGCATCCCACTTGACTGTGCCCAGGGTTTTCCCTGTGTCTATGCAGGTTTTACCTGGGCCCAACCTATCTCTAGTTATAGTCTAGATTTAAGAGTGAGGGGAGTTAGTCATGGCGCCAATCGTTGGCATGGCTGGCCAATCCCCTCCTAGCACATGATGCATGCGACCCTCTCCCTGCATGGCTAATCCCATCATGACTAGGCGTATAGGCTTCGGCCTGAGACGCACCTAGGTCCCTCCCTAACCCGGACCCCTCCAAAATACACTTAGTTTTAGTTAGGTTAGGGGAAAAAAAAATTAGGTTACCCGGTGCTAGCTGCAGGTCGTTCGGTGCACTCACACTCGTTGCACCATGTTGCACGCGCGGGCATGTTCGTGGCACACGGCTTTCAGAGGCGTCGGAGAGGCATCGCGGCCTGTGAGACTAGAGGCGCACTATCGGCTAGCGTCAAGTTTCTGCCAAGATGTAATTCAAATAAATGAATAAGTATCTTTTAACGGTTTCAGAACAATGGAGTTTATAGTGTCACTAAAACCTTGAGTTCAGGTGCAAAATTTTTTTTTCTTATAGGCCCTAAACTAAATTTCACAATAAATCAATATAATTCTGAACTAATTAAATTGTAAACTGATTAGATTGTAAACTGATTGTGAACTAATTAGATTGTAAATAGCAGTCCCTAATCATGAAATGGGACATATGCTACGCTAATCCCTAGAATTCACCTTATGTCTTTCAAGGCTTGCTTACTGCATCACTAAATAACGACATATTTACACCAAAGAACGATTACCTAACAATGGTTTTAAAATTTTAGCTTGCTTACAAAAAATCTGAAAGTCAATTGTCCCTAGCGGGGTATTAAAAATCGCTAATTACAAAAGTTCGTGATATGCCATAAAGTATCAATTTTATAAGGATGTTTACTTTTGAATACAGGCTGTCAATCTTCGAAATAAACAAAATATCATTAAAACATCAACATATCGATAAGTAACCAAATAGGGCTAGTTTATTCAGCACAATACAGTTAAAGTAATGGTCCATGCAGCTCACTTCTTGTATGTATAGTAGCTTACTAACATTGTATGTGCTAGTAGAACGTTTGTATTTTTTAGTAATTTAAGTAATAATGTTTTAATTCATTGCATACACATGCCCTCAAACCACGCCTCTCCATTGAGGTATGGAATTCCCCGCACAAGCGGGGGCTTTCACCTCAAAACTAAGCTTTCATATCTTACGGTCAATGATTTTACTTGTTATCTTGATTAATTTTTTTTACAGAATAAAAATACTAGTATGATTGATTTAAGAAATAACTGGCAGGGAATAAATTCTGAAACAAAATGGTTGAAAGTTGATAAATACTTTATTTGAACTTTTCCTAATCGTAATAAAATAAGTGTTTGTAAAGATTTGGAAAAGAACCAAAACTAGAATGTATTTTAAATTAAAGAAGAAAACAGTAGCATTACAAACTAATTATAAATTGACTTGTCCCGGGTTTCTGTGGTATGGAGGAGCAGAGGGGAGGAGCGGGAGTGGTTCCCGAGCAGGGATCGCTGCCCAAGAGGAGGAAGGAGAAGGAGTGGTCCTCCAGAGAGGTCGCTTCCTTAATAATACTGCTCAAGTATTCTGCCGCTTTTATTTACCCAGAATTATTGGGAAGAGCTTTCTGCCTGGCTTAGCTCAGCCAGAGTAAATATACAATGTATGTACATATTCATCAGGGAGGGCACATCTGTACCCTTCCTGTGCATACATATTCGAATTACAATACTATTTACATTCACTTGTATAATTTAAAGGCTTCTTGATACAACACTGGGTATTTACATATTTGTCCTGAATTAGGCTGGGCAGGTAGACAAAGTTTCCTTAATTTACATTCCCCTTTGTCTGCCATCTAGGGGCGGGTGGCGAACTAACTTTCCTCCCCATAGATTATGTAGGATGGGTGGCGCACTTGGGGCTTGTGCTATCCTACCAGCCGAGGCCAAACTGGTGGACATGACAATTCGCCCCCCTCCCTCTGTGGCCTTGGCTGGGATCGTTGCACATGCCAGGAGTCAGCACGCTGGGCTTCAGTCCCAGGGCTGGCTCCTCTATACTGGCCACTACACTTCGCTTTATGACAACCTGTACCATGCCGGTTTGGTGAGTCGGTCCCGTGGTCGTAGCCTCTGGCATGGACTGGAGAGCCTACTTGGAGTGTTGATTCTTGCACTCCTTCAGGAGACGCAGGGTGAACCCTTTGGTGGTATTGAGACTGGTGTTCTCTGGTGGCTTGTTGTCGGGCTTCAGCTTCGGCTCCGGTGTGCGGAATTTGCTCCTGTGTTTCTTCGGCTTGTTGGGGTTGGGTAGTGAGTAACTCCCATTCTCCAGGTCGGGGAAGTTCGTTTCCCAGCAGCAACTGGCTGGGGCTGCAGCCAAGCGCTTCATTGTATCTGTTCCGAAGGGAGAATAATATCGATGGGATATGCGAGTCCCATTGGCGGTGGTCTTCCCCAAGCCGAATTCGTATTCCCTTTTTAATTTCTTGATTCCTTCGCTCTGTGGGGTTCCCCCTGGGATGGTACAGTGCGGTGGTCCATTCGGTTCACTCGCCATCGCTTGCAGGCTGTGCCCCATTGTTCTCCAGTGAATTGCTTCCCATTGTCTGTAAGGATCTGTTTGGGATATCCCCAGCATGAGAAGACTTCATTCTCCAAGGCTTGTATTAACTTTGGGGCTTTAGAGTTTCTCAAGGGAAATGCCTCCACCCATCGGGAGAAAAGGTCGGTAACTATTAATAGGAATTGATTTCCCCGGGCACTCTTGGGGTATGGCCCCATGAGGTCGGCTGCTACTGTTTCCCAGAGTTTCTCTGGGCGGCGAGGATGAAGGTGGTCGGGCCCCGCAGGTCGGTGTGCTTTGGCCGTGTTGCACCGATAGCATTGCCCTACATACTCTTCCACATCCCTCTTTATCCCGTCCCAGGTTTATCCCTTTTGAATTGCCCTCCGGGTTTCCGCCATGCCGGGGTGGCCGGCGAGATCCGCATCATGGTATTCCCTTACTACCTTTTCCCTTAAGGCTCGGGGAACTAATAGTTGTGGGTTGGCCCCCTTGTCAGGCCATCTCACTAGGCCAGCGGGGTGGAGGCGGTGGGTGCGAGCAAACTGTTGATCAGCGGGCGATTGCTCAGAAGGTGGGGTATTATGTATGCGCTGCAAGCGCTGCACCATCATACAAATGCCCGGGTCTGCTTGTTGGCCCTGTGTTATGTCTTGGTAGAGACTTTCCCCTGGGATCCCCGTTTGCTGTAGGCTCATCCTTTCCTTTGCTGTTGGAGGGAGTGGGTTTGGGTCTGCGACCATCCTGTCGTAGTCTTGGAAGTCATCTTCCAGTGGTGGCCCTGTGGGTGCTCGGGACAAGGCATCTGCGAACTCATTGTCCTTCCCGGCACAATGTTCAATGGTGAAATCAAACTCCTGTAGCATCAATGCCCAGCGGGCAAGTATTGCCTTACTGTCCTTCATGGATCCCAGCCACGTAAGTGCCCTGTTGTCGGTGCGCAACATGAAATGCTGGTCTTCCAGGTATGGCTGAAATCGCTTGATGGCCCACATGATGGCCAAGCACTCCAGCTCATTGCTGTGGTATTTTTGTTCTGCTGGTGATAGCTTGGTGCTGGCATAGGAGATGATCCTTCGGTTTCCCGGAGTCGGTTTCTGGTATAGTACCGCTCCTAGTCCCTTTTGGCTGGCATCTGTTTGTAGAGTGAATGGCTGGGTTGGGTCGGGTCGGCCTAGCCTCTTGATCTGGGAGAATGTCTTGCGGAGGTCTGCCAGGGCTTGTGCTTGTTCGGCCCCCCAGTGAAAGTGCACTTGGGGGCTCAGCAGATCGGTAATGGGTTGGCAGATACTAGAGAAATGTGGTACAAATTCCCTGATCCAATTGCAGAGACCCAATAGCTTCCGGACTTGACGTACCGATCTGGGCGCTTCAGCTTCCATGATGGCCTGTATTTTGTCTGGATTAGCTTCGTTTCCATCTGCTGATACGATGTGTCCCAGGTACTCCAGTTGGCTCTTTCCAAAGTGACATTTTTTTAGATGACAAGTTAGATGGTGTAACTGACACCGTTCCAGTACTTGTGCTAGATGGGTTAGGTGCTCCTCCCAAGAGTTGGAAAAAATAATAATGTCATCAAGGTAGGCAAAGCAGCATTGCCCAATGAGATCCTGTAACACATCCTGTGACATCATTTGCTGGAATGTACTAGGGGCGTTCTTCAAGCCAAAGGGCATGACTTTGAACTGATAACGCTCCCCTGTCGGAGTGGTGAAGGCAGTCAAATGCTTGGAGTCTGGGTGCATGGGGATCTGCCAGTACCCTGATTTAAGATCCAGGGTGGAAAATACCCGGGCTGTCCCAATGGCTTTAAGTGTTTCGTGGATATTTACTGCTGGGGGCGTGGCACTGACTGTCGCCTCATTCAGCGGCTGGAAGTTAATGCAATAGCGTGGCGTCTTGTCCTTTTTTGTCACTATGACAATTTTCGAGTTGTATGGAGACCGGCTGGGCTCTATGATATTTGCCTCCCGCATTTCAGCCACCTGTTATGCAATCAACTTCCGCTTGTGGTGTGGGGGATCCCCTGGCCTACAGTAGATGGGACGGTTGTCTTTCAGCGTGATTTGGTGACATGCACTTGAAGTCCGTGGCAGGTTTCCATTGGGCATGAAGACAACTCTATAGGGCTGGAGCATATCAACCAATTGTTGTTGAAGAGACTCAGGGAAGGCTTGTTGTAGGTCTGCCAATGATAGTTACAGTAGTGATGTCTCAGTTACTCGCCGGGCTACCCAGTAGAGGGTTTGGCGTGGAGCTCTTCCAAAACATATCCGCTCTGCTTCGAAATCCATAACAGCCTTTTGTTCAATATGCCAGTCTTGCCCCAGTATCATGTCTTCATGGAGGTCTTCGGCTACCCAGCAGGAAACTGGCACTTCCCTGTCTCCAATGTGGCACCTCAAGGAGGCCCTGCCTTGGAGCATAATACGGGTGTTTCGTTGTGCCAGTTGGGCATACTGTACTTGTGTGGTCATGGCGGCTCCAGTCTGCTGAACCCACTCGGTTTTTACGTAACTGGTAGTGGCTGCAGAATCCAGTAATGCATAGATTTGGTGAGGGCCCGCTGTACAGCAAGGTGGGGTAGGACCCGAGGGTGGTCCTGCTGGATGCTCGTCACTTGCCCAGCTCCCTCTGGTTCTCTTGATATGGCAAGTGGGTTCTTGTATTCCTCCATTCCCTTGGGGAAGGTTTCGGAGGTAGGTTTCTTTCCCCTTAGGCGTTTCCCTGCAAGGGCTTCTTGTCCTGGGTGTCCCGCCGTTGGCGTCGAACCGGGCATTCTGCGTTGAGGTGCCTCTCCGGGCAGTACCAGCATTTTGGTACCTCCTGGCAGCTGACGGGTTTCTCCTCCTGAGTGGGGAAGGCGTTCACTTTTCCCGTGGGAGTACTTCGGGTCTCTTGATAGTCCCGTTGTACTGCGGTTGCTCGGAGATGTAGCTCTGCCCAATCTGTGGGAGGTGGGTGTCTGAGGAATGGCCGTAGGTTGGGTCTGACCAATTCCAGTGCCGTAGAAAGGAATTCCTTCACGTTTCTATCAGGGTAGAGGCGTTCATATAGTTTCTTCTTGCGGGCGAGGAAACTCTCTATTTCCTTGCTGTCCTTCTGCTTGCGGCTGAACAACTGGGCAGTAAGTTCCGCGATTCGTGGCAGGCTGCCGAACTGGTTGGCGAAACTTGAGGCGAAATCTTCCCAGGTGTCATAAAGTCCTTCATGACTCTTCCACCATCCAGTAGCTTCTCCCATTAGTAGTCCTCCGACATGGTCAATCCATTCGCCCTGGGGAATCCCCTGGGTCTGTAGGGCCTGCTCCCAGTGCTGGAGCTGTTTGACAGGATCCTCATGGTCTTGTCCCCGGAAAGGCCTTGGTGTCATCTTCGTTTCGGCGCCACTGGGAATTTCTGGGGTGTTCCTACATATCCCGCACTTGAAAGAGAGTTCCGCGAGGTTCAGTGGGGTGTCATCCCAGCCTAGGCAGGATAGATGGTACTCCCGATAGCAGCTCTTGCAGGTGGTAAGCACTAGGGCAGTCCGTGGGCAGTCTTGGGCGAAGCATCGGCGTGGTACAACTGACGTTGGCTTCTGGTCCCGCAATTGTTCTCGGCAGGTTTGGCATATGTGGATGAAGTCTTGGGGATCGATGTCTCGATTATTGTGTCCCAGACACTGCAAGTGGAATAATGTCCTGCAACACACGCAGGGCGTTTGGGGTCCATCCTGGGTACGGCAATCTGGGGCGGCACATGGTGTAGACTCCATTGCGATATTTCTGTTGGGCGCCACCAGGTGTTGTCTTCACTCCTGGAAGGGGATGATTGCTCCGGCTGTGCTGATAGCTCTCGTAGAGGCAGGGCGTGGTCCTCAGCTTATCCAAGCTGACTGGCCCCACGTTGGGCCTCAAATTGACTTGTCCCGGGCTTCTGTGGAATGGAGGGGCAGAGGGGAGGAGCGGGAGCGGTTCCCGGGCAGGGATCGCTGCCCAAGAGAAGGGAGAGGTAGGAGCGGTCCCCCAGAGAGGTCGCTGCCTACCAGAGGAGGGAGGATGAGGAGCAGTCCTGCAGAGAGGGCGCTGCCTACCAGAGGAGGAAGGAGAAGGAGTGGTCCTCCAGAGAGGTCGCTTCCTTAATAATACTGCTCAAGTATTTTGCCACATTTATTTACCCAGAATTATTGGGAAGAGCTTTCTGCCTGGCTTAGCTGAGCCAGAGTAAATATACAATGTATGTACATATTCATCAGGGAGGGCACATCTGTACCCTTCCTGTGCATACATATTCGAATTACAATACTATTTACATTCACTTGTATAATTTAAAGGCTTCTTGATACAACACTGGGTATTTACATATTTGTCCTGAATTAGGCTGGGCAGGTAGACAAAGTTTCCTTAATTTACATTCCCCTTTGTCTGCCATCTAGGGGCGGGTGGCGAACTAACTTTCCTCCCCATAGATTATGTAGGATGGGTGGCGCACTTGGGGCTTGTGCTATCCTACCAGCCGAGGCCAAACTGGTGGACATGACAAAATGTCAAAATGAAATAAAACATAAAATAATGAACTCATTCATCTATTTTTTAAACTTCAAACTGATTACATGTTCATTCAGTAGTAGATATTGTCGTGTCCTGCATTTGGTCTCGGCCCCCTTGTGCGAGTGCTATAGGCTCATCCCTGAAACAAACATGGCTGCCCCGACACCACAGGGTAATTTTACCTAATATCTATGCCTAAGCTAGTTATCCTGTAAGATGGTGATGCCTGCTGCAGAATGTAAATAATTGGGATTCATTGTGGCATTACTCAGGGAAGGAGTGGGCTTCTGCTCGTGTTGGGAGCATCCCGAGATTCAGAAATCAGCATATTATTAGGACAGTCAGTGACATATTATAGAACATGCTGCAAAGGCTAAATATCTAAATATTGACTGTAATGATAGTGTAACCGACTTGTATATAAGCTTGGCTTGCACTGTACCAGTCAGAGATCTTTACTCCAGACAAATCTGGCGATTCAGGGTGCTATTGGTTGTGAAAGCTAATATTTACTTTTCTGTTTCAGTGCAGTTTTCTGACAAATTTCTTTTGTTTTTAAGCGTGCAGTGCAACTGTGGACTTTAGCTTAGATTTGTTTAGTTCAGTGCTCTTGTAGTTAATTTAGGTTTAGTAGTGACTATATTTCTGGCGCCGAACCCTCTTCGGGTAAGGGGGCGGACTGCTTGAGGTTTGGAATGGACCCAAGCAATAGTCTGCGCCCATCCCGAGCCAGGGGAGGACCGAGGTCTTCGACCAAGGCCAGAGAATCGGATAGGTAGGTCAGATCGTCGAACCGTTCCGATAGTCGTAGTCGTGAGACCAGTGCTTTTGACCCCTGCAAGTGCGCAATAGCAGTAGGGAAAAGCCTCCGCTCATAAACCCGACTAGACTCGAACCTTGTTTTACTTAATGTTTGGAAGCAACGCATGAACGGACCCTCCCCTAGTGGACACACCAGCTCTCCAGAGCTGACCAGTGACATAGCCTCTGCTTGTCCGAAGTCCCAGGCTCTACAGGATGCCCCTCCAGGCATATCTACTCTGCCCTCCTAAGCAAGAAAGCCTTAACTCCAATAAACCAAATTTTACAGGAGAGCAAAAAGAACATTTTTTCTTGGCCAGCCTATACTAATTTATATTTGCACAATTTATTACATTTATATGTAATCCTTAGTAAGTAAAAGTATTATGATATGGTTTTTAAACATATTTTATATACGGAATGTATTAAAAATGGAGTTAAGGTGTTCATACCTAGAAAAAATGGTTATACAGATATGTACTTTTAAGGAAGAAAACCTTATCTCCAACAAAACTTACTGTCTCACTAACAGAACGTAAAAGAAATCTAAATTTACTGTGAACATGTGTAAGCAGCAATACAATTACATTAACAATACAAATAAAAAAATTAATTAAAATGTATGCAAAATTAACAACTAATACTTGAGTTTATTATCAATCATTTCTAGCAAAAACTTCAGCAAACAAACTATTAATTACAGCATGCTGCACAGTCATTGCAATATTATATAAAGTCAAAAGTTATGGTATAAGAACTAACTGTGTTATGTACATTTCTCATCCATTACTTATCGTCAGAGATACACAGATCTGGAACATTGTTTACAGGCAGGACTTTCCAAAATTGTCTGCGACTCTCTGGCATGAGTGGTACAAGTTTTTTCAGTATATCTTGTTTTTTATCTGGGCAGACACCTCTTGTAGATGTTTTGAATATTGGAGGTTTTAAAGCAGTGGACAGGCCTTTCATGGTCATGAAGTCAAGGTTTATTGTTGGGGAAAATTCATCATAACATGACTTATATTGTAGATTGTTGTTTCCTTTTTCTGCCTTGATGTAGACTATGTCACTTAAAAGAGGACGGTTTTCATCATTCTTAAGTTTGTGAAATGAAACACAGGATGGCAAGTCAGAAAAGTTGTCGTACCCAAATATTTGACATCAGTTTTTCCAGTGTTAGCCTTTGCAACAGAGTCTTGAAAATCCTTGAAGTCATACACCTTAAAATGGCGGTGTAGGGATTGCTCTACTTGGTGGTGGAAAGAATCAGCAGCCATAAACGTATGGCCTGGCTCAAAGAAATACAACTCAATAACGTGTGTGGATACATACTCAGAATTGACAATAATATGCACAAGATACGTGAGCAAGCACCAATTCTTATTCTGTCCGGAGCAGTTGTCCAGCCATAAAACTATGTGGTGTATGTCTCTGCAGTGTAGTAAAAAAGCATTGAATGCAATAACTATGTCCTCTTTCTTTCTTCTAGGTATGCCTTCATGCCATATGACAGCTAGAGGTTTCAAAGATTTTTGTTTGCCACTAACAGGAACAAAATTCTCATTGAATGCAATGATGCGCTTTGTAAACATTGCAGACTTGAAACCTTCCATTCTTGGTAACATAATGACTTTTTGTAAATCAGCTGTAAAATAAACTTTGTTCCCACATGGTTCTTCATCTCCATGTTTTCTGTACAAAGTTCTGGCTGCGTTACTTTGGTCAATGTGGTGTTTCCATTCTGTACATTGTTCACAGTCTAGTACCAAATTATCTTTGCTATGGTCTGAATTATTGTTACTAATGCCTGACATAAATTAAGTTAAATAAATTATTTTGACTTACATTGTTGCACTTTGGGTATATATGATGGATAAATAAACCACAAACATGACAATAAACAGTACTTAATGTTGACAACGAAAGTAACAATCATTTTAGCCATTCCATAGACTCATATGTACCAACGCAGTGGCACATAATATTGCCTGCAGATTTTGTGTTCCACACAGTGCTGCCATCTCTGTCCTGGAGAAATATTATAATAATTACTCCCGAACAGAGATGGCAGCACAGAGGCTAAAAGAGTCTCTACAAGTAACAATTACTTTTTTTTCTAAAAAAATATGATGTGGCGAATATTTATTTAAAGTGTAAATGACAAGAGATTCACTTTTAATTTATTTAGAAGCACCTAAGGCATCGTGTACACCTATGTCAACTATTGAAAACCGTAAGAAAGAAAGCCTTAAGTACAAAGACAGGTGTACTTAAGGCTTTCTTCCTTCAAATAGTCAACATAAGGCCTTCTTCCTTAGTTTTGCCCTAACTTTTGGACTTATGGCTTTTTTCACTAGCGATTTAAACCGGCAAAGATTCGTTATGACACTGTTTTTGTAGCGTAGAAAGGTGTATTCTGTTCCAAAGCTTCAGAATATGTAAAAAAAAAAAAAATCGAAAAAAATGGAGTTAAGGCTTTCTTTCTTAGGAGGGCAGTACTGTGCTGCTCATCCCTGAAACGCCTCCTACTCAAGTAATAGATGTCGCTCCCACCCAGGGTGATCGTCCACTGCTATATGAAACAATTTATTGCGGGCTCGCATTCTCTCAGCCTCGCCCTGTCGCTGACTCTCACCTAGAGGAACAGATGGATGACTCCTCCCAATGTGGCGCCCCCTCGTCGCAAGTGTTCGGCAGTCGGTTCAGCATCCTCACCGTAGGTTCTGCAGCCAACTGGGTTTCCAGTCATGACGATCTCAACACTGGCTCTCAGCGCGTCAAGAACCCCAAGCGCAAACAGTCCCCCAGACAGTCATCCTCCAATGACTCTTTCAGCAGGGCTTCTGCAACACAGACGGCTACGAGAACAGACACCTCTCAGGGCATATCCCGCCCACACAAGCTGCGGAGGAACACCACCACTCAACCACCAAACCAAAACCAGAGTAGTCTTGGCCCTATTCGCACCGAGCACCCTACTCGTCTTGGCCCCACTCGCACCGAGCACCCTACTCGTCTTGGCTCTATTCGCACCGAGCGCCACCCTCGATCTACTGTCGCGGGTCACTGGGCGACAAGCCCATGGTTTTCCTTCGCTCTTTGGAGCAACAGTCGGGAACTTTTCAGGTGCACCAAGCAGGGCACAATATCCGATTAGACCCCTCTACACATGCAGTTCACACATCACTTCTTCAGCTTCTTATTGATAAGGGGATGGAACCCTTTACCTATCCAATGATGTCGGCCCGCAATGCAAAGACATTATTTCGGCTGCCCCAAGGACTCGACACTCAAGACATTGCTGATAGTCTGGCCTCCCAGGGCTTCCGCGATGCCAATATCCGGAAACTAAGTGACCCCAAAATCACCCGATCACTGGGATACATGCCACTCTACTTGATAACCCTTGAGAGCCACACACAGGAACGGGAACTACACACAATTCGCCACATCGGCCCCTTTCTGGTGAAAGCGGAGCACTACACACCAAACGGCCCTACTCAATGCTTCAACTGTCAGTGGTATGGTCACTCAGCCCGGGCCTGCTACAGGATGCCTCAATGTATGAAGTGTGCCGAATCCCACCTTAGCAAGGACTGTCCTCACCCACCGGACAGCACCCCTAAGTGTCCTAACTGCGAGGGCCCTCATGTGGATGGTTCACAGTTGTGCCCTCGAAGACAAGCTTGTAAACAGGCAAGCATTAAGGTACCGCCACTTGCGTCGAGCTCCCAAGCTCCTATCTTTAAGACCTCCGATTTTCCGGCCATACCATCTGCTTCATTCCCTGGTGAGGCACCTCTGCCACCTCACACTTCATCGCGTTCTCGAACCACGGTCAAGGGACCTCCGCCACCTGAGTCTCCTGTGGTGCAATGACCTCCATCAACAGGAGCTGTTCAACAGTGACGACTGAGTACATCACACCCCGGGGGGGGGGGGGGGGGTGTTCAACCCACCTCAAGCCACTCCAGCATGGGACGCTGTTGTCGGGACACGTCAATATAAAAATTCGGGCGACCTTTTTTGTTTTGACTTGGTCTAATAGGGAATTGTGCACATGACATAAGCTGTGTGATTAAGCCTCTTTTGGGATATTTGTGGATCTCAAATAAGGTTTTACCCGTATTAGGGCACTGAAACTACGTTCAGCTTCACAGCTTGATGCTGGGCTTATAAGCATAGGTCTTACTAAAGCTTCCACATTAACAAACAGCTCTCTAACTTAATTTTTAATGGAAAGTAAAAACCTTTTTTTGCATCTGCAACACATTTTACATAATTTTTCATAGTGAAAAGGTCGAGCACGCTTTGTAATGAATGAATGTCAATTTCTGGGTACATGGCTACCTCGTCAAGACCTTTGTATTATGTATTTAGTATTTACTATTGTTTTATATTTAGTAGAATATTCTCCATCAACATATGTTTCTTCCTTCCACGTTGTTATAAGATCCGGTTTTGAAGTCCTTGTACAGCCGTTTCTACTATCTCAAAGTATTCTCACCTGTACGTCTCTTCAAATGACTGAAAATGGGGTGGTTCGGTTCCTTCTCATAATTTTTTGGGCACTCTCATTTTCTTGGTAATTTCAGCTCCTCTAAGTCAAGTTCGCAGATCTTCAGATGTCATTCTTCAAATAAAAAAGAAACTTTGCTGCAGTCCTGATTGTATTAAGGCAATCAACTGCGTGTTCTACTGCAGAACAAAGGCCAGAAACAGTTCATTTTTCTCCCTGAAAACGTTTGTTCAAAATTTCAAGAAATTCAATGACTTCTCTTCCCAACACCAAACCAAGATATGTTTTACCATCCTCAAACACGCTCATTAAGCCAGTAGTTCCCCCAAACCCCTGTTTTGTTAGTTGATTGGGAGTCTTATGGCCCGTCTACAATAGCAATGTCCTAAAATGTGTCCGAAGGACACTCGTCGCTGATTGGTCCACGTGACCCTCTGACGTCATGCGTCAAGTGGGCGAAGGTCCGAACCTACCTGGTCCGAAGACTTCGGACACAGAAAAACAGAACACTCACGATATTTTAATTTCCGGTTCCCGTTTGAAAACGTGGTGTTTGTTTTTGTTATTGAAGGAATTTGAAGGTGTTGTTAGTCACTTATAACTTACATAACTTTCATAAGTTCAATCTCAAACTACAAAGCATCAAAACAATAATCAAAAACATTTGGTTTGGCACATTTACTGCGCTCTGGTGACAACTTTAGAAATCAATACATACGGACATCGGACATCGCAATTTATTGTGGACAGGGAAGTTTTCGGTGAGACAAAGTGACGTCACTCACATTCGGATAAGGACACGGACCACGCACAGGTTCGGACTATTGTAGATGGGCTCTTAAGAAATTATAAAAATTGCGTACGAAACTGTAAATATTTTTACATTCGTATTGAACAAAGCCTTACTTTTGCACGATATCTTGTGCATTGAACACCGTCGCACCTGGCGCCAATGCTTTCTCTTTATCTGTCACTGACGTGACACCGCCTCGCTCGTTTTATAAGCAAATTCCTAAAACTGAAGCCCTTATGTCTAACACCGTGGCTCTAAAGGCGGTCTCAGATCAAATAAGTTTTGGATAAACACCCATTTTTTATCAAATATAAACAAAAACAGCTAAAAAATATTGCAGCAAACACTTTTTTTTACGTATTATTTACTAAGTTATTTTAAAGTACAGTTAAAAAATATATATTAACCCTTTTAAAAATAAATATATATATATAACTACAGAAAACACGAATTTCGGATTAAGACTAAGTAAATAGTTCCTGCATTAAACTAACAAGTTTTATACTCTACAATATTATATTAAGTTTTAAAGAATATTAACAAAAGTAAATTTATGTTTCTAAAGTATTTCATTATTGTGTGGTCGTATTATTCACTTGAAATAAAATTCAACTACAAATCGATTTTTTATTTACTGTAAAACATATGTTTTCACAGTGAACTCTTTTGTATGACGGTGTAAACATTACTGTCGAGGATAACTTCTTAAAAACAATAGACTAAATTTCATCTTAAAAGTCGGCACAATAAAAGAATAATAATTAATGTGCTTTGAACATACATATTTAAGTAATTACAGATAAAATTAATGTTTATTTAGGAAAAATTTAAAGCTAATATTGTAAAAAATAGTTATTTAATTTAAATCTTCAATGTTACTGAGATTTGGTAAACATTATGCACTGAAATGGGAGTTTCGTGAAATATTGCGTCTGCAACTGGCATGAACACCAAAGTTCGCAGATTCATTCAAATAATTTATGTAGTTTTAACATATAAGAAATCCCTACTAAGTACGCGGTGAGCGAAGCAGTAAATAATTTTAATAAACGGGACTACGGCAGTGTTTATAAGAAAAAAAGGTGTTGTCTGTAAAGTCGGTATACGGACGATAATTTTACGTGTTAACGTCATAAGAAAACATTGATAAAAATTGCATACGTTTTGATTTTCAAATATTATTTACAGTTTTTGCAAATTTAATTTAAATAATTTGTTTGAATATAATCACGAACAATTAGTTAAAAAGCCGGCGTTAACCTTTTTAATATTAAAGAATATTTTCTCGCACGGTGGTTGGCCGGTTCTTGCACGCTCGGCTCAGGCGGAACGTGACAATGAGTCATGCTTTTTCGTGCGTGCAGCCGGCGTTCATCGATTTATAAGACGTTATCACGTCAAAAATTATATGGTAGTGTTTATTCTCAGTTTTTTACAAATAAATATCTTAAGTTATCTTAAATATTCTGTAGATAAATTAGTCTGGCTTTAAAGATAGAAAGTCTATTAAAAATATATATATAATTTTTTAAATTTCATGTACGTACTTTGAACCTGTGTGGGATTGTTGTTTGTAGTAGAGTTCGAGTAGACACAATCTCCCGGAGAGACTTCTGCGAATCGCGAGCTCTGGTCTTGTTTAGCGGTATTATAGAGAGAGATGAACCGGGTGTCACTCACCACTAATGACGACGACGCATGATTTGTAGGGAAGCACGGCAGAGCGCAGTCTGCCAGCCACGTGGTTGTAGCAGTTGATGAGGGACACATGTCGCCCAACCAGACCGCCCCTCCCTTCACGCCATCTCTCCGCACACACGTCTTTTGAGAAATGAGCTGCTAATTAGGGACTAATGTGCACACCTTCAAACCCTCTCATTTGTCAAGTTTACGTGGCGTGTATATCCTACACTCGCGAGGGTGTGAAACGAGACATCTGCCACTCCGACAAAAAAAAAATCTTATTTGATTTTATCGAATAAATCGCACAGTTATACGAACATCGAAACTATAAAGACAACGGAAACTCTTAGAGTAAAGACAGAGCATAGTCACTTCATTAACAACTCTGTTTTCAGGTAACGAAGTAGAGTATTATGTTATACTTAGGGACTGGAAAAATTCGCGGTTTGAATGACCTCTAGGATGGACTCCACGATCCTCTATGTACGCGGGAATATTACACCAGCTCATTGGCTACTGACTCGTGACACCTGCTAACTGGGATGCTTATGATTCGATACTTCTTACGTTGAGGGTCATTCATTGGCTCACAGTCTTTCAGGCAAACTGTGTTCCAATCACTAAAGCGGCAATAAGTTACACGCACTTGGATTCTAGCCTATCGCGAAATGAACCCGTGAATTTTTCCTGTCTCTAGTTATACTGTACTTCGCTGGCAGCTGTCTGGTGTGGACTACAAGTAGCCATTGCTTCGCTGCTTAGAGGCAATTGCTCCGGTGTGTGTCTGTTGTCATCATGTATAGAGCCACGGAATTTTCGCGAATTCATTTTGTTGCAAGCTAGAATGCAAACCTCCACACTGTCGCACTGTGTTCATGATTGGACCGCAGTTATCTGGACACGCCCCTCTACGACCGTGAGCCAATGATGTCCAGCTAGGAGACAAGTAAGCGAATCAGGTAGTGCCAAATAACAAGGATAAAAATGTTCTCGCTAAGAAATCAACCAATGGGAAAGTAAACATGTGTCGAGCACACCTATAACTTTGAATTCTATCCTGAGGCCAGAGGAATCCGCGAAATTTCCGAGACTCTAATCATGTATCGTGATTTACAGTTGGGCATCACGCTGCAAGACACGCTGTCCAATTATTATTTATTACTGGTTTTCCTCAAGCGCAATGAAACATCGCTGGCGGCTGGCGAGAAATAAAGTGTGTTATCCAGTCGTAGTTTGTATGTAGACCACTGAACACTGACGTGATGGCCATAGTAGTGGGCCAGTGGGCCCACATGAATGGAGCTGGAGTCGAGAGCCGGGTCCAACATCGTGGATTATGACGTCACAGTGGCCATCTTGGATGACCTTGGCCTTGACCCCGGCAGCCATATTATATGACCTCTACACTTGAACTTGACCGTGACTCCGTTGACCATCTTGAATTCCCTTGATATTACATCTTTACCTTGACCCCGGCGGGCAAATCGGATTGCCTTGACCTTTGACCTTGACACTGATCAGGCGCCAACTTGGATTACTTTAGCCCTGGCCCTCATCTTGACCTCCGAAACATTGGATTATGACGTCACAGCCATCATTTTGTTTTCTAAAAACTTCCGCCGTCTTAATGGTATCCACTACATTCTGGTAGCAATGGATTACTTCAGTAAGTGGCCAGAGGCTTATGCACTATGACACATTATTCTCGTAACAATATATATGTGTATGTATATATATTATATTTCTGCAGGTTTCGCCTTCATTCTCCATGATGTATAACTTTACTTGTCGCAATGCTTTCGTACGGAGGTTTTATCTCACACTACTGAGTTATGGATACCTGTTGGCAGTTGGTGGAGTCTGCTTTCCTAACTGTTTTGCCGTCTACCAGTCTCATTGTTTCTCACCCCTTGGTACAGTTCTTCTGGTTGAGAGAGGAGTGGTGGTAATGGCTTGGCTAGACTGTTTTCTTGGAACGCCAGTTCCTTTCTGTGAGTGGTTTTCGCTTGGGACTCACTGCGTGTTGTGTGTGTGTGTGTGTGTGTGTGTGTGTGTGATTTGCTGTGTTTATTTTAGAATGGTAGTTGGAAGCACAATCCTTTATCTCTTTGGTAGGCGTGATGAACAGTTAACTAAGTAATTTTATTTATATTCTTGCATCTAATAACAAATCTGTTTTTAGCTTACTCCTGTTCAGGTGGGCTACATGTTAACACTTGTTATTACCTTGTTCTAATACAACAGCTCATGATGCGCTTTTTATAAAAATATTAAAATGAACACCGCGACACTGGTGCTCGTTCGTGGCAAAGCTTCCAACTATTTATGTTGTTCGAGTAATATGGCGGTCATCCAAGATGGCGACCCCAGTATCTGGTGATGGAAATCCACTTCCCCATTCACCCTGGTTCATTTGACACTCCACTCAACACGTCGCGCTCCTCCGCCCCCTCGCAACACGCTGACGTCATCCAAGATGGCGACCCAGCAGACGACATTATTATTCCACTCCGCTTCATTTAGACACCTCACTCGTCACATGTTACCCCCCCCCCCCCCCCCCTCCGCAGCATTTCTCATTCATTATTCCGTCCAAGATTGCAATATTTCCATGGTCATAATAATTTATTAAATATGTTGGGAATAAGTTATTTTTCATTTTAAAAGTTGTATTTTACATGTCCTAACCAAGGACTCCAGAGTCGGTGTCATAAGATTGCAATATAAAGGTGTTTTTTTTTAATTCTCATTTTCAATTTTTTTTACTAACCGGTTTTGACATTTTTAATTATTTGGAATTTTTTATGAACTGATCATCGGCGTACTTCAAACCATACCCTATGAACCCGATGATGTAAAAACCTTTTTAATATAGCCTACCTACTGTTAATACATTTTATTAATTTTTTCTAGTCTTTTAAAAATGATTTTTATATTATTTTTAATGAATTTTTCATTCTTTAAAGTGGCCAAGATGATTCCAGCAGCTTACTGGAAGCTTGTAAGTAGATTTTTGCACTTTTTTTATTTTTTATCTTTTAGATTATTTGATGAGAAATTTTCGTACAAAAAGGGAAATTTTTCTCGAAAAAGGGAATTTATATCTTGAAAAAGGGGCACATTGAGCCTTTATGGGGACTATTGAGTCGTTTTTGGGGCTTTCAAAGGTCAAGGTCATCCAGACGGCTGACTCCTCACTTGAACGCCTGACATTTGTGGTCTTTAAGCCTCTTTGTGGATATTTCCGTCTATTTTAAAGAAATTTCGGTTGCTGATGGGGAAATATTAAGTTGCTTTGGGGACGTTTCAAGACATCCTGCATTTTTGTGAAATAAAATAAGAAATTTTTCCTCGAAAAGGAAACTTTTTATTAAAAAAATGAAAATGTTCCCCTTGAAAATATGTCATTTTGAGTCTTTTAGAGAATTTTCTTAGTGGGTTGTTAGGCCATTTTGGGTGATTTTATAGTCTTTCTCCCTCCCCGCAACTTTGCTAATTGGCATATCTGCTCCTCTGCTTCTACGCCTGACTTCGAAGTTACTATTTTCATCTAAGTACTATTAATGTTGGTTTTGACGTTTGGTACGTGTGTCTCTATAGACAAGGTATTTTTCCCCCACTTAATTGAGAATCACTGTAATAGTGTATTGTGAGGTAGGGGTGTCTTCCAAGTTTCGAACCATTTATTTCGTTACAGTGCTCTTTGTTAATGGGAAACATGACGTTGAGTAGTCACAGATATAATGTTAAAAAAACAAAAAAAAAACAGACAGTGACTTTCCTAATGGCTTCACAACAGCAAATAAGTAAGTGATAGAACTAACGTTTCGTTGATATCGAGCTCATTTCCAAAAACCAAATGGAGAATATACCTAAATGGTGTCATGAAGAATCAAAGACATGCTTAAATGGAGGAAACCGACGAATTCTGACAAATTCTGTTCATGGTAATGTCTAACTTGCTAATAATTCCAGAAGTTTACCACCGGGAATTGGACCAAGATCGTAGTGGAGGAAGGCAAGTTATTTGAAAAAAAAAAACCCTTAGCCACAGTTGGCCACAACAGCAAACAGTTAAGGACTTGAAAGATACTTAAAGAAGCACCTCACTGACTAACATTTTTAAAGCACCATGTAGTGCTTTTGATACAACTGCTACCAAAAAACCATTTTATCACCACGCTCCCGTCTTTATGAAACATTGGCTGGTAACACCGTCGTTATTTTATCCAAAATGAATATGTTGGCGCCCTGTCCCCGCCTAGCTTTCATTGGTTTCTTACCTGTCTAAAATCGGGTTTGAGACAACTTCGACCGTAACAAACGGGAAGCCTACATTTCACAGACGAGAAAGCCACACCCGAAGTTCCCCGAAGTTCATGCTCGCTTTTTTTTTCTGTTCTATCTCATGATATAAACCGGTGTGGCATTAAAATTTGCGGTCGATTAGGATAGGTTAGCTACATTATAAATACTTTAAAACATTGTGGATGGTTGGTTATATTAGGTAAGTATATCTACATTAAAAATACTGTAAAATCATTTTATGGTTGCTTAGCAAATAACTTTTTAATATGTAGCTATCCAGGGCTAGGAAACCGTTTACATGATTTCACAGTATCTTTAATGTAGCTATCCTAACCAAATCAACCGTCCACAATGTTTTAAAGTATTTATAATGTAGCTAGCCTAACCTAATTGACCATTCCATTAGTAATCATGAGTTGTCCAAAATAAACATTCACGGAATATGGGGCGTCCCGAGAATATTTGTGGAAGACAAAGACTTCCTAGATTTTATACGGCATGAAAACTGTACAAATCCACGAAGTACGTTTCTTCAATTAGGTATTTTCCTTAAAAAAAAAATTACAAATAAATACCGTTGCCTTGTTTATGGTCTTTCCTTTTATCAACACCGCCATATTTATTATAATGAACAAAAAAACCCCGAAGATGCAGGATCGGGAGTTTGGCTGTCTCGTCTGTGAGCCAGGGGCGTAGCCAGGGGGGGGGGGGGTTTAGGGGTTCAAACCCCCCCCCCCCCTTTAGCCCCAAATCTTTAATTAAATTTCTTATTCATCACTCAAACAAATTTCATATTAAAAATTAATAAAAATTTTACCACTACAATATTTAAATTTAAGAACCGAAAACTGCTAAAATAGCACTATTTTACACATTAAAATCCAAATTTTCCCGGGGAAGGACCCCCGGACCCCCCACTCTTTTATGCGAGGGGGGGGGGCATGCTTCTTAACACCCCCCATACACAAATCCTGGCTACGCCACTGCTGTGAGCAGCCACAGTATACGCTGGTTCTGTGCGCGCCGTGGAGCGGGGCCCTGCTGATGGGGCGTGACCCCGGGAGGGCCGGGTTCCTGGAAGCCCCTGAGTCGCGCCTTGTTCCCGGCCATCCATCAGCGGGCAGTTGCCGCGCCCCGCAGCACAATGCGCGTGTCGCACCGACTGTCTGGTCAGCTGAGCGCGGCGGCGACTGTGCCGGGCTGGACCAAACCAGAGCCGCTCTGGCATGTTTCAACTACTCCCACCCTACCCTATTAGTAGAGACCCGTGCATTTCGCGGGTTCATCTCGTGTTATGCTAAAATTCAAATAATTATACCTTAGTGCTGCTTCTGTCATTGGTTCACTGTTAATCTGGAGGACTGAGGGCCAATTAGAGACCCTCACTCATAGAAGTGTCGAATCACAAGCCACCCAGTCGAGACGACTCACAAGTCAGCAGCCAGTGAA
Source organism: Bacillus rossius redtenbacheri (assembly GCF_032445375.1). Taxonomy (NCBI): domain Eukaryota; kingdom Metazoa; phylum Arthropoda; class Insecta; order Phasmatodea; family Bacillidae; genus Bacillus; species Bacillus rossius. Next base: position 133,855,141 of record NC_086331.1, read on the forward strand.
CAGGTGGCATTTGCCCGAGTGTGTAGAGGATATTGTAGTCTATCCTGGAGGTCATTGAATCCGCGAAATTCACGGGTCTCTACCTATTAGGGCGCATATGTGGGAGGGGAACGCGAGAACGCAGGCCGTAAGGTCGGAACAATCTCTGTGTGCCACCTCCCTCTGGCACGCCAGTCCACAGTCCCTGGCCGCCGGATGGGTCGCGATTTATTTCCTAACAATACAATACATCGTTTCATTCAATTCCTTTTAATTCAAATCGTTTTTGACGTGACAACGTCTAATAAATCGATGAACACCTGCTGCACGCACGAAAATGTGTCCCGTTACGCACATTGTCCCGTTATGCTGTGTCCCGTTACGCTCATTGCACGCTTGCGCCGCATCTATCTCTCTTCCACTCGATTGGAACAACCATCGATTTGACTTTTTCGAGGCACATTCAACTTGAAACACTCCCATTCGTTTCCTACTTTTCCTATCATCGTCCTATCCTTAACAGAATAACACAGATTGTAAGAAGTTAAATAGCAAACATGTATAAAAGTTATAGTTAAAATAATCTGTTCGTTAAAGTAATAAACATATTTGAATTAATGAGTGCAAATAAAAGTAAATTTATCAATTAAATAGTAGATTTAATTTCACTCCTTCTTTGTATCCATACAAAATAGTGATAATTCAATAAAAATTATTCAATTTTATTCATAAAAGTATTCAATCATTTCATCAATGTTTTGTTATGACGTAGTCACTTTAAACTATTGCCCGTAGGGGAAGTCCGGGCAAAGCAAATAACTTAATTTTAAACTAATATCTGCATGTCATTAAATAACTCAGGTGACTGAAATTTGTTGTGTTGATTCGTTGTTTTATGTACTATTAATTTTTGCCAAAATTAAATTTTATTTTAAATTTTACATTGTTTAAATTATTTATTTTAAAATATCACACACATTATTCGCTTTGCCCTTGTATAGGTCCAAAGCGAATAAGAGCAAAGGGCAAAGTGAATAACAATGATATCAATAACAATATTAAGCCAGTACAATTTAGCTATGACTTGACAGTTAAAACTTAAGTGGCAAGTTACTTCTCTTGTAAATAATAAGCTTTAATTTGTCATATTTAATTTTTTTTTTCATAAACAATATAGGCTGCAATGTAACTTACTTAATGTTTATGTAGGCCCTAATATTTATATTGTAATAGAAAAGCATACAAGTCCCAACTAAGGCATATTCTGAAATTCTGTTACACTTTAAAACATCATGCTTGAGATGTTGCAGCGTTAGGTATATTAAATTATGTCACCTAACTCACACTCACGACACAAGTATTGTCCAGTTCCACAATATGAAGTGCAGGACTCATGACTCCAGAGTTTGCACAGAGCACACTGAATCCAGTCTTCTGTTGGGGGATCCTCATATGGTGCTTCACATATTTGACAACTGTATTCTGATTCTGTGCTTTCGACGTGTTTTTCACTCTTCTTCAGTATCAACAATTTTTTCTTTGCTGAAATGTGAAGAGTAGTGCATTTTTTAGCATTTTGTTCCAGTTTCATCTTTTGGTAGACCTTAACTGGAGTGCAAGTTAGTACTTCAGCTTGCTGGGATTTTCTTTTTCTTGTGTTTTGCTTGCGAGATGCAGTTGGCAGGGGTCTAATGTCTCTTGGACTAGTCCTGCAAGCATCTGATGATCCTGCTTCACCTTCTAAAACATTTGAAGTGCCAGGGACAATGCTGGAACAATAATTGCTATGCACTACTGCTTCTCCACTACCATTTTCATTTGCATTTCTATCCGGCACTAAAGCAGGAGCATAATCTTCATCACCAAAGATATTTGGGTTGTAGGGCCACAAGCCAGCAGACTTGAATCCGCTTACAGCATTCTGTGTTGAGGCAGCTTTCAAGTATGCTGGGGAAAGCAATTTAGAAATATCGTATTGGTTGATAACTCTACCAGCATGGTCCATTCTGAAACGAATTTACTTCTTGTTAAAACTATTTCTTCAAAGGCCCGTAAACAGCTCGGTCAAGAGGCTGCATTTTGTGAGTGGTGTGTGGAGCAAAAGACCAAAAAGCACATTATTTTCAGTGGCAAACTGAAGAGCAGGGTAAAATTTGTGTGATTCGTGGTTGTCAAGCAAAAGCAGATTTTTTTTTTTCTGGTTTAGGGTGGACATGTTCAACAAAGAATTGCAGCCACTGCAAGAATGCTTCACCATTACTCCATCCATTGTCTGTGCACGTTGCTTGTGTTCCTGGTGGCGCATCATCCAGCAGTGTCTCTTGCATGCGCTTTCTAGCAAAAATTAAGAAGGGTGGAATGAAACCTCCAGCAGCATTATACAACAACAAATCACTGTAGAAAATGTTCCTCTTTCTGCACTTGAGATTATTCCTACCTGTTTCTTTCCACAAACTGAGAGAATTTTAGGGGGTTTATTTGTCGTCGTCTGAATGCCTGTTTCGTCCATGTTGAACAATGTGCTTGCACTCACATTATATTTCTCTATCTGGTCCCATAAAATCTTGTAAAACCTATCAACTTGCGGCCGATTAAAGCCCCTTGCTCTAGCGATTGTTGTCGGTTCCGGCTGTCTGAGCGAAATTTCCGGATGCATTTGCTGAAATACCATAAGCCACTCATTACCAGCACTACGATTCTTATCCCAGTTTGATGGATGAGCTATGTTGTTTTTTTCTGGGCGAAGTCATATGCTAGTCTTATGAATTCACGTCTTGTCAAACCGTAAAAGATGCTGTCCATTTCTTGTATATATTCTAAAAGTTCAATTTCTTGTTCATCTGTGAAAACAGTTCTGAACCTACCAAGCCGCTTTTTGCTTGAACCTGACTTACAATGTCTATAAAGAGTTGCAAAGGGTATTCCATATTTTGTAGCAACAGAATTTATTGAATTAACTTCACATTCTTCTATCGCTCGTTTCATGGTTTCCTCCGACCAGTTTCCTTAGTTGGTTGTTCTCTTGTATTTATACACCATCTGTGGATAGAGTTCATTTTGATATAAAATGTCGTGTACTGATTGTATGGTGTAATATTTATGAGCATTACGGAAACTATGCAAAATTATTAACTTATTATGAAAACACATAGGCCTAAATTTAGAATTATTTAATTTATTCATTAAGTGTGAGTTCCTACCGCAACTGCATGCTGAAAGTTATAACATTATACCACTAAACGAAAAGTTTAAGAACAACAAATATGTGGTAGGATTAAAAGCACTGGAAGACGAGTGTTTAAAATCTTAGTATAAAATAAGTTTTGTATAGAGTAAAAAGATCCTGCTTCGTAATTTTAATACTTATATTTTATAACTCAGTTTTTATACAAATCAATATTTACATGTTAAAGAAATATAACCGTTTGTTACATAAAGAGAATAATATCTAATTTATAAAAATAAAATTAATTCTAACATTGTCAACATTCCACGAACAGCAGTTTATTCTCCACTGTAATTTTACGGTGTTATTCTACTGAATGATACGACATGCACACTCGGGACACGCATTCGGTAGTTACTTTAAATATCAATATTAATCATGTTTGTATCATAAAATTGATGTCAGGGCAAAGTGAATAGCTAATAATATTAATCCGGGCATAGTGAATAGCTATTCACTTTGCCCTATTCACTTTACCCGCTTTGCAGCCATTACAGAACAATGAGAGTAAATAAAATTTACTGACACGTTACTATTTACGTTATATGCTATACATGTAGGCCATTGTATGGGTATCATATGATACAGTAATAATTATTCTGGTGTTAAAACTTCTTGAGTAGTTTTAAACAACTCACCTTTATAAAATCTTAACAAATCTTGCAAAATCTTTTGTAATTATCTGTATGCGCCGTTCCTGTCGATGTCCATCTCGTACCGAGTTCCTTCGAGGGCCGATAGGTAGCTCCACCTCCTGGGCGAGTAGGCTAGAGCCATCAGTTGTCGTTCAGTTAATACTGCCTTTATTCGTTTTACCCGGCCTATGCGCTTTGCCCGGACTTCCCCTAAACCGATTTACAGACAGCGAATTTTTTTTCCAGTTAACATTGGTTTATTTCAATTCAATTTTATGTATTTTCAATAAAAATTTAATATATTTCCCTGCATTTGGATTCATTTTTGTTAATTTATATTGTTGACAATCATTTTGTTTGATACATTAGTTTTCAATTCATTTCGTTACATTTGGTTGTATTTCATTTCCATTTGTTTAGTTTCAGATTATTTCGATTGTTTCACTTTGATCTATCGAGTAAGGTGTAATTTCAATTAATTTCAATTTTTTATTTCGATTTATTTCGTTAGCATTCAAAAGATCGAATAATTGAATTCGTTTCATTTCAAATTGTTTTACTTATTTCATTAATATTGGTTTATTTCGATTCCATTTCATGTACTCTCACAAAATTCCAATAATTTCTCTTTCTTGCTGGCCTCCACGGTTCACCTCACATGAAACTACATGCGATTTTTCCCTTTTCTCGGTCGTGTTGACTAAAGAGTGGGAAGAATTGCCCTTTGGGTTGGATGTGTGCTGTATAACTGAACACTTGCAAGGAAAATCAATGTTAGTTTACCTTCAGTTTGATGTAGGATTTGTTTAAATGGTCTCAATTAAAATACCATCGAAACTGGGACATACTTTAATGGACATACTGTATTTTAAGTTTTGTCGCTTTGTTCTTACCAATATAATTCACAATTTTTAAACTTAATTACGTCAAATGTTTTAAACACTTCGAAATAATTTCCGAACTTCATTATGTCAATGGGCATAACCTAAGGGAAATTCCGTTTTGCAAATTCGTAGTTCCTCCCCCACTTGACAAAACTTACAAACACTCGTACCACCTGCTCGAAGCAGATGCAGCTGTGGTAGTTACTGGTATGAACTCGTGTGAAGTCTTGTGAGAAGTGAACTGACAGTTCCTAGAACCAGCGCACCGCGTCACGAGCGCTAGTTTCTAGCGCCGGTTTGCGCTTAGAGAAACGTGCTGTTCGCTGATCTCAGCTGGCACAATACCAACAGCGAGTGAAACGGACTTTCATCTCCGTTTGTGATAGGCCCTATAACATATTTCTTACTAAGTTTTATATAGGCCTACATTCATAGATTCATTAGTTTACAATAATAACGCAATATGTAACAGGTAACCCCAATAAGCTTTTTTTTTCTTTCTAAGTTATCTGATAACATAATTTTTTTTAAATGTTAAAACCCTAAATAAAAACACCGAAAACTTCGAAGATTTTTAAAAATTATCATCATGTTATTTTTATATTGATGGGAATTTTTTGGTCAAACATTAAAGAATATAAAGTTTATGGTCATGGTCAAGGTCAAAGCTCCCCTCCAAAGGATATTTGGAGGCTTGTCGATGGAGAATTTAAGCCTTTATGAGTACATTTTGTTCTTTTAAATGTGACAATCTTTGAGGCATTTCGAATTTTGAATTTTTGAATTTTTGAGGAATAAAATGGGATATATTCCCTTAAAACGGGGAATTCCCCCCCCCCCCCCATTTAGGGGATTTTGAGGAATTTTGAGTCCTTTTTTGAGGAATTTTGAGAAAATTTGATACCAAAATGGCCGCCGTGACGTCATGGTGGTCGGTCATTGACCCCATCCTCATTCCAGGCCCAGTCGGAGCCAAAGTGTAGGCTACTACTCGAGTCCAGTGCACAACCTCGTTCACTGCCTGGTTAATTTTATCACGAATAATAATGTTTACAAATACTATTTTAGGATAACTGAAATTCAATAGTTCTTTTTCAAGTTTATAGCTAATAATCTGAAGTATCTGATTAAGCCCAACTGGAAGGAAGATATCTTTTTTTTTATAGTTAGCTGCCGACAGTAATTTTAATCTTATTTTAACCTTAGGTGTGCAAAATTTTAAGAAATAACAAAAAAAAAGTTTTAAGGAGTGGGAAATATCTATGAGGTGAATTTTTTAAAAAAAAAATGTAAATACGGGAATGTCTTTTGATATAAGGTGAACACAGTAATTTTTCTTGTTTTAAACTTCAATTCTGCAAAATTCCATCAATAAATACCAAAGTTATTCTTAAAGAAGTGGTTAGACTTTCGAAATATCGTGCAGACAGTGAACTTTATGTTGTATTGAATATAATGTTTGCAAAATTTTATCAATCTCAGAATACACCAAATAAAAATCTTGCGTGATACTTTTTGCGCCTGTGACTTATTGCCTTTCACTAATTAAATTTATGCTCCACGATTTGTAAGCACTTTGTTTATACACGAGATTTATAAATTCAAGCAACAGAGTTTTCTTTAATAAAAACTTAAGTTGTAATCTGACCGTTGTCTATCTGGAACCAAAAACTCAAGTTCCGACAGGCGAACAGTTGGTTCTTTCCCGTGCCTCAAGAGAAGCATGCTGTTGGACGATAAGCTTGTTTTCCCAGCTGGTTTTTAAGCCGGCAACTGCTGACACCTGGTGTCCAACATAATATGCAGCTGTGCCGCAGATTATCCGCTTGTACGTCACAGCTGAGTATCACATACGTCACAATAAGGCCCCGTCTTCTCTCAATAGTCAAATATATTTTCTACTGCTCGTAGCATAGTGAATACCTACTTTTGACAGTTCTTGACGATCTCACACAGTTATACAGTATGTCCATAAAATAATGTCCCAGTTATAAATTTTAATAGTTTCAACTGTAAGTGTTGTAGAGTGATGGTTCAAAGTCACAATTGAAGAGTAACACAAACAGTTCTGGACAAGCGCTTACGCGAATACTTCTTTTTTGTTTTCTCGCTTGCAGCGGCACCTTTGTTGAAAGAGTGACTCTTTCCCCAGTTAGCAGAGGGCGAACCTGTTAAATTTATTAGGCAACAGGATGGAGCCCCTCCCCATTGGGTATCTCCCTGCACGAGAGTGGTTGAACGTCGAAGTCCCTGACCGTTGGACTGGTTGTAATGGTCGAGACGACAGAGCTCTTTTTCGCTGGCCTCCACGTTCACCTGACGTAACGCCATGCGATTCTTTTCTTTGGGGCTTTATAAATGATCGTGTCTACGTCACGCCGCTACCTAATGATTTGCCAGAGTTGAGACACATAATTAAAGAGGCTATTATTTCCATTACTCTGGAAGTATTCATCAAAGTGTGGGAAGAATTGGAATTTATGTCGTATATGTGCCATATAACTAAAGAAAAACTAGGTTGGTTTACCTTAAATTTGATTTGTGATTTGTTGTAAATAGTCCGTGTGCTACTGAATATTCATGTCAATGTTTGGCTGGTTATCTCCGTGTGCTCCTGATTACTCCTGTCAATATTTGGCTGGTTATCTTCGTGTGCTCCTGATTATTCCTGAAACTATTTTGTTGGTTTTTTCCAAGTGCTCCTGGCTATTCCTGGTGAGACTGCTGTTGGTTGTCTACGTGTGCTCCTGGTTATTCCTAAGAAAAAAATCCCTGCATGTATTAGTTTTTTCATAATGAGACAATCAATTTTATTCAGAATTTCGTTTAATTAGTGAATTTCTGTAACCAAATCATCATTTGTAATATTTTTATCAGCTGGAATTCAGACAAAAAACATTCATTACTCAGGCAATTACTTTTTTTTTTAAACAACTGAGAAACACTATCATGCAGAATTTTCCACTTCCCCTGAGGTATAGCGAAGCCCTCCTTATGTTGCGATCGTGAGTGAGCATCCTGCGTCTCACATGAAACAGCGACAGTCTGTACAACACACCATGTGTCGACAAATGTTGACAAGATTTGGAACTACTTGCAACAAGTTTTTTTTTTAATAGATAAATTAATTCTCATAACTGAATGGAGCTATTGTAGGCAGTTGGAGTCATGTAGCTTCGTATCCTCGTAGCCCCGTAGTCTTGTACTCCGGTAGCTTTGTAGTCATGTAGCCTCGTAGTCTAGTAGCCTCGTAGGCTTGTAGCCCCGTAGACTTGTAGCTTCGTACTAAAGTAGCCTCGTAGCCATGTAGCCTTATAGTCTCGTAGCCTCGTAGCCTCTTAGTTTCATAATAGTCTCGTAACAGAACTATGTATTTCCGGGATGGAATTGCCACTTGCACTTACAGCCACGGCTGCAGTAACAACAATGCATCATTCCACAAACGTCGCAGCTCACATGTGTTTTATGCCTTTCGTCGATATGACCTCACGTGGTTTTTGTACCCTTGTAACTCCTACCTCGTCCACATTTGTAAATATCTTGACACTGAACCTTGTATTTTTTATACACTTCACCTAAATTATTGAATAAAATTCCCACATTGAGCCTACAAAATCTAGTTACTTTACTGAGGCTGGTTACTTGTGCTGTACAGATTGAATATATATATATATATATATATATATATATATATATATAAAGGAATCCTGATAGTCACACGTAGCTTGCTCAGAATCACACCAATTCTGTGGTGCATTAATGAATTTCTTTAAGCAAACAGATAAGCTAATATTCGCACATATTTGATGGAAAGTTCTTAATATTCTTAATTGGGATGCTTTCAGTAAGAATTCTTCCATTAAAAATTTTGGTCCGTCAGAGAACAGTTCGATAAACTGCTATATCAATTGTACAAGTGTGTTAGAACATTGAACGAGATCAATGATTATTCGGTATAAAATCTAACAAGTGTCAGTATTTTCTGTGTCTTTATAAACATGGAAAACATCATGCAAATGCATTTTCTTAGTTTTTATCACCCGACATATTACTTGACGTGGCGTAATATAGCCTACTGAAAGTGAAGTCCCATTTTTCTGAATGATAACACCTTAAATAACTGGTTGTTATTACAGCAATAGAGATGGCAACGATATATCGATATATAGGAAATATAGATTTTTAAGGTTCAAAATATCTATAATTTGACATCGATATTTTAATGACGAAAATTTTTGATACCGATATTATTTTCCGATGGGTTCGAATTTGAATAAAATAATATATTTTTTACTTTAAAAAAGTCATTAAAATTATCTGTAAATAAATGTTTGCAGAAAAATATTATGAACCGAAGGCTTCGGGAAGAACAAATTATTATTTTAAAGGAGGGGGAAAAGGGAAGTATTAAAGTTCTCAGTATGGAATTCCATTGTTTGGTAAGTTGAAGCACTGCAGTGCAGTGACAGGTGACTGTTGGGCAAGGTCAGTGGCCGGTGACGTGGACGCAAGTCTAGTAACTGTTAGCTTAGATATATGTACAGACATGCAAAATTCGCGCATTCATTTCGCGATAGGCTAGCATCAAAACAACTATACCTTCGTACCACTTCTGCGATTGGCCCACATTTTATCCGGGGAATTGTGAGCCAATGGGAAACACTAAACCAAGAAAGTGCCGAATTACGGACAGCCTAGTTGAGACGTCTCACGCGTCAGTAGTCAATGAACAGGTGTCATTTCCGCGAGTATTTAAAGGACTGTGGAGTCTATCCTACAAGTTAAGTGTTAGTAAAAGTTTAAATTCAATATATAACGATACATCGAAAACAGGCTATACCAATATTTTAAAACCGATATTTTATTGGTATCGATATAATTCAAACGATATATCGAAAAACTGATACATCGATTTGATGAAAAGTTTTTCCATCCCTATAAAGCAACAATGTTAACCTGAAACTCCTGCATAAACGATTATTAGAGACAGGAAAAATTCGCGGGTTCATTTCGCGATAGGCTAGAATCCAAGTGCGTGTAACCTATTGCCGCTTCAGTGATTGGAACACAGTTTGCCTGAAGGACTGTGAGCCAGTGAATGACCCTCAACGTAAGAAGTATCGAATCATAAGCATCCCAGTTAGCAGGTGTCACGAGTCAGTAGCCAATGAGCTGGTGTAATATTCCCGCGTACATAGAGGATCGTGGAGTCCATCCTAGAGGTCATTCAAACCGCGAATTTTTCCAGTCCCTAACGATTATTATTAGTGTCAAACCTAATATTTTATTATTGCAACGGAATGATGCCTTTCTACTTGAATGGATTTAGTGTAACATTACAATTGCCATAGCTGTTGGTGTAATTTTACTCCGTGTTGTACAAATGCATGCATTTGTAAATTTACCACAAATAGGTATGGGTTAGTTTTACATCCACACTTAAAACGTTAATTTGCAATACATCGTAAACTATTTTGCTTTTTCTAGATTATAGATGTTATTAATATATGCTTAGATTAGATTTAAATTTATCACAGTTTAATGATCAGTTATGAATTCCTATAATCCGAGTGTCCTGGCGGAGGATCTAACACATGACTAGAGACCCGTGAATTTCGCGGATTCATTTCGTGTTATGCTAAAATTCAAATAATTTTACCTTAGTGCTGCTTCTGTCATTGGTTCTCTGTTAATCTGGAGGACTGAGGGCCAATTAGAGACCCTCGCCCATAGAAGTGTCGAATCACAAGCCACCCAGTCGAGACGACTCACAAGTCAGCAGCCAATGAACAGTTGGCATTTGCCCGAATGTGTAGAGGATATTGGAGTCTATCCTGGAGGTCATTGAATCCGCGAAATTCACGGGTCTCTACACATGACCTCCTGATCTTCAGTCAAGCATGATGACCCAAGACCATAAACATGAAGAAAAGGAAAACTACTTTCGTAACCTAATGTAAATTAAATATATTTTTGTCAGTATAAATATTAAAATAAATTGCAGTTTTTTTTAGTTTCTTTGGTCGTTGTGACAAATTAAATGCACTTTTAAAATGACATAAGTTTGTTTATACAACTGCAGTACCTAGTCTGCCAAAAAATAGGACGCCTATTAGTTTAACACTTGCATGAATTTATATAACACAAATAAACATACACTAACATCTATGACATATTTAGCAAACCATAGTAATTGTACTTTTTACACTTTTGGTAGTATTTTTCTTGAACACAAGACAAAAAATACATAAACACGTGTAGTTCGGGGTGACTCCACATACATTTTGTATAAAACAACACAATAATTTTTCTATACAGTGTCCACGATCGGACGAACTACTTCCAGTGATGTGTGTGGCAGTATATCAACAACTAGCTCTGTGTAACAAATAGATCCGGTCTCCTACTTGAAGGAGTTCGTTGTTGTTCTAGGGAAATGTTAGTCAATAAAAATGTAGACTTTAAACAAATTGAAGTTAAAACAAGAAACTGTAACATGTAAAATGTTGGCCACTTTACTGTGATGATATCAGTAGGTTTATGTATAGGCTACCTATATATCAAAAATTCAGTTGGCCGGTATTTCTTACGAAGCAAGCCAGATGCGATCGTACATACACGACAAGTAATTAGTAGAGACCGGAAAAATTCGCGTATTCATTTCGCGATAGGCTAAAATACAAATAATTATACCTTAGTGCTGCCTATGTTATTGGCTCACAACTCACCTGGATGTCGCTGGGCCAATGAGAAACACCCAACCAAAGCTTTATCGAGTCACAGGCTGCTACGTTGGGACGTCTCTCAAGACAGCAGCCAATGAATGGGTGAAATTTGTCCGAGTGTACGTAGAACTTTGGAGTTCATCCTGCAGGTCATTGAACCCGCGAATTTTTCCGGTCCCTAATAATTAGAGACCGGAAAAATTCGCGATTTCAAATACTTACCTAAAGGATAGACTCCATGATCCTCTATGCACTCGTGCAAATTACATCTGCTGATTGGTTACCGACTCGTAACACCTGTTGACTGGAATGATCGTGATTCGCTAATTATTCTGTTAAAGATTTTTCATTGGCCCGGAGTCCTTCAGATAAACTGTGGCCCAATCAAAATAATGTCAAAAGTATTTGGACTCTATCCTATCGCAGTAGTATAGGAATGGGGCTTCTGGCACAGGCTTCCAGGCTGTGGTGCTGTGTGTCCTTTCCGCCATATTGGATTGTGACGTCACGGCGGCCATCTTGGATGACCTTGACCTTGACCTTTGACCTTGACCTTTAATTTGATCCTCAAAAATCGCCAAAATCCGCCAAAATTGGGCAAAATTTGCCCAAAATTCCTCAAAATTCGCCAAAATTTACATTTATGTGGAAAAAAATTCCGCCAAAAAATCTCAAATAATTCCACAGTTCAAAAATTAGGATTTCGAAAATCCTCAAAAGTCGCTTTGCCCTAGAAAAAACGTAAACTCCTAAAAGCGGCTTAAAACTCCTAAGAGCTAGCCGCTTATAAGCCGCCGACCTTGAAAATAAGGATGTCATGGCAGCCATATTGGATGATGAAGTCACCGTTGCAAATTTTGTTTCGGCCGCCATCTTTAACTTTTTTATTTATTATCCGATTTTAATGAAAAAAAATTTAAAAATTATAAAAAAAATCCATTTAATAAAATTTTAATAAAATATTTATAAAAATTATATTTTTACGACACGGAGTTCGGAGTCCTCGGTTCGAACCCGGTGAGGGCAAAAAAATTAAAAATGACGACCGATCCTTCCCCCCCGCGGTGGCTGCAGGCATACTGACTCCCACCACTTTTTTTTTTTCAAAGCATATATATCGTCAGGTAGTATGACGTCATGTCCGCCATCTTGTCCTCGTCTGCTGGAAGCCATCATCAGTGTATCGTCGGCGAGAGTGCGCTGACGCCATGTTAGTTTAATTCTTATCCGCTAGAGTGCAGTAATCATTTATTATTGCTGTGACACCCGACATCTTGTCATTTGGCCGCCATCTTGAAAATCCGTAATTATTTAGCTAGAAATTCGGGAAAAGTTCCAAAATTCATTAAATAAATCACTCATTAATTTACAAATTGATTCGATCGATTCACGTCCTCGGTTCGATACCCGATCGATGCAATAATGTTTAATTTTATGAAAAAATAATAATTTCAATAAACCATGTTAAACTTTCGTAAAGAGACTTTAAATCCTTTACTACCATCATCCTATCAGACGTCAAGACTACCATATTGGAAATTCGTAATTTTAATGCTAGAGATTCGGGAAAAAGTTCAAAATTCATTAAATAAATTTGTAATCAATATACTGATTGATTGGATCGACTAAGGTCCGTGGTTCGATCCCTTGTCGATACAAAACAACATTAATATTTTAAAAAAGTACCACTAAAGTGTAAGGTTTGAGAAAATAAAAAACACCGCAAGTTCTTTTAAAAAAACTTTTATTTCATACATACTACACTACTACAAGTACAAAAAAAAACACTGACAAATTACTAAAGTTTTGTGGATTTCTCGATTCAAACATTCTTCTTATTGTACGGACTAAGCCTTTTACATGACTTTAAATGTCTATACGATCCGTTCATCACCACAGCCAGAGACGGACTGAAGTTCATATCACTTATATAGTCTCATTAGCCGGTACAACACATGAGTCGAAACAATAACCATGTTCATTATACGTCTCGGAGCATTTTTTATAATGACGATGTAAGCTATCGAGACGTGAAATTAGTTTATTACATTTTATACACTGAAATTGTATTCTTTGAACATTATTAGAACCACCGCTCCTTTCATGTCTGCGCGCATTTGAAATTCTAGTAAATGATGCGTCACAATATTTGCACTGATGCGATGCACGCTCTTCATGAATTGAAGTCTGGAATACAGATGGTGAAACTTCAGCTGATGGTGGAACAGCACTTATCGAAGTCTCCTCCAGCGTTGTCAGAGGCGTTGCCAACGGGATCTGCTCCAACATCGTCGGCGCCGACGTCATGGTTCTCGTAGTCGATGGTACATCCTCCATCGAGTACGACGTTAAAGTCGGTAAAGATGCCATCGAAGTCTCAAGAACAGGCAATTACGCGACTTATACACCAGAAGAATCAAACTAGGTGATCCGTACACCGTCAACGGCAGTAACAAACTAAGCGTCCTGCTGTATAGGACTCGTTTATATACATTAACCGGTTTGAATAATACGCTAGTCAAATCAAGAACAATTTACTAAAATACTAGAGTCAAAACAACATTAAAAAAATAGAAGCACCATCAACAAAAAAGGAAACACATTTGGAAGCACCTTCAAAAAAGGAAAAACAATAGGAAGCACCGAAAACGAAAAAACAGCACATTTGGAAGCACCGACAACGAAAAGGCAGCACATTTGGAAGCACCGTCATCGAAAAGGCAGCACATTTGGAAGCACCGACTACCAAAAGGCAGCACATTTGTAAGCACCGACTACGAACAGACAGCACATTTGACAGCACCGACAACGAAAAGGCAGCACATTTGGAAGCACCGACTACGAAAAGGCAGCACATTTGGAAGCACCGACTACGAAAAGGCAGCACATTTGGAAGCACCGACAACGAAAAGGCAGCACATTTGGCAGCACCGACAACGAAAAGGCAGCACATTTGGAAGCACCGACAACGAAAAGGCAGCACATTTGGAAGCACCGACAACGAAAAGGCAGCACATTTGGAAGCACCGACAACGAAAAGGCAGCACATTTGGAAGCACCGACAACGAAAATGGCAGCACATTCTGGAAGCACCGACAACGAAAAGGCAGCACATTCGGAAGCACCGACAACGAAAAGGCAGCACATTTGGAAGCACCGACAACGAAAAGGCAGCACATTCGGAAGCACCGACAACGAAAAGGCAGCACATTCGGAAGCACCGACAACGAAAAGGCAGCACATTTGGAAGCACCGACAACGAAAAGGCAGCACATTTGGAAGCACCGACAACGAAAAGGCAGCACATTTGGAAGCACCGACAACGAAAAGACAGCACATTTGGAAGCACCGACAACGAAAAGGCAGCACATTTGGCAGCACCGACAACGAAAAGGCAGCACATTTGGAAGCACCGACAACGAAAAGGCAGCACATTTGGAAGCACCGACAACGAAAAGGCAGCACATTTGGCAGCACCGACAACGAAAAGGCAGCACATTTGGAAGCACCGACAACGAAAAGGCAGCACATTTGGAAGCACCGACAACGAAAAGGCAGCACATTTGGAAGCACCGACAACGAAAAGGCAGCACATTTGGAAGCACCATCGAATAAGGAAGCACATTTTTGAAGCACCATCGAATAAGGAATCACACTTGGAAGCTCCATCGAATAAGGAAGCACACTTGGAAGCTCCATCAACAAAAAAAAAAAAGGCAAAAAGGAAGCACAAGTTACGAGATCTAAGTCTTAGTTAGAAATCAGAATACAAGAAATAAAAACCTTAAATTTTTATAATTTAAATTATTTATTTTATTTCTTTACATTATACAAATGCAAGTAAAACAAGCCATTATTGTATGTAGCCAGCTTTCCTCAGTTCCTTGAGTATGAAGGATATTTCTTTGATGCACAAATAGTTTCCTGCACAAAGCGAACCATGTAGAAGTCTTAGCCGGTCAACCAATATGTTTGGATCTTTCCATGATGTGTAATCATTCTCCTCTACCACCATCTTCCTTGCACCTTTATAATAAATATTATGATCTCTGGTGTCTTCCGTTTTACCACCAACCTCAGGGTAACTTTCATGTTTGAGACGGTGATCATCACAAGCTTGATCAGATTTATTTAATATATCACGACGTTTCCACCGTTTCGGTCTCAGGACACCTCCACATTCTTCGATCTTGGCAGCTCTAGGCGTTTCATCATAGTCTATGTCTTTGTCAACAGCCTCAGAGTCACTGTAACAATCACTGTAGAAGGAATCGTCTTCACCCAATTTACCGTAATAATTCGATGTTGATGATGTTGAAGTGTCTTCATCGTCTTCATGCTTCCTTTTTAGGAGTCCATCATTTTTACAAAGTAGGAAAGATCTACTTGAATTCGGCTGGAATATATTCTCACTTTTCACGTTAAGGATTCTTCCATTGTCTTCATTCTTCCGTAAATCATCAACCTCCTTCAATTTAAGTTCTTTGTCGAGATCGGAAGAGCCAAGAAAATTATTGTGATGATGCAGATCACTCTTCCTTAGGCTAGTAGATTCATCGTTGTCCTCTTGCTTGTACGCAGGCTTGGCGCTACAAGTTCTGCCATGTCTTTTTAGGCTCTCTCTCCGCGTAAACGACTTGCTACATCGAACACAACTTATCATATTGCGCAGAGGATTTTTAACACAGTCATTCATCTCGTGTTGTCTTTTATTCTTTCTCAAGATAAACTCTTTACTGCAAAACTTACACCTATGTTCTTTCGATACAGCGTCAGATCCCAAATCGGAATTCATATTAGTTACTGAGACTAATGCCAGATACCAATTGAGTGTTTTAAATTAAATCCAATACTTAAATAGAAATTTTTTCATATTTCATCAGCGAGAATTAATATATCTCATGCAAAAGTACTTTATGCATGTAGTTCTGCTTTTCAACAACAGATGTCGCCACATGTTGCTTGCAGGTAAATAATATTTAGTTCTTTTATGCGGGATGCGGGATGCTCACTAACGATCGCAAAAGAAGGATGGCTTCGCTAGACTCAAAGGAAAAGGAAGTTCGTCTTGCATGTTGGTGCTCTACAGATGTCTCATGGCGTAATATTAATTTGACTGAGTAATGATATTTTTTAATTCCACCTGATAAAAATATTGCAAGTTTTGATTTAGTAGCAGAAATTATCGAATTAAATGTAACTCCAAATAAAATGACATGTCTCATTAGACAAAAAAAAAAAATCCATGCAGAGATAGATCTCTCACAAATAATCAGGAGCACTCGGTGAAAACCATCAGATGTATAGTCAGGAATAATCAGAAACACTTGGAGAAAGCCATCAATATAATAACAAGAATAATCAGGAGCACACGGATAAAACTACCATAATATTGTCAAGAATAATCAGGAGCACACGGATAAATCCACCATAATACTGTCAAGAATAAACGGGAGCACACGGAGAAAACCACCATAATATTGACAAGAATAATCAGGAGCACACGGAGGAAACCGCCACAAGTTTTCTTTGATATCATAAAATTTCAGAAAAAAAAAATAAATAATAAAAATAAATAAAAAATTTAAAAAAAAATGAAATAAAAAAATACATAAAATTCTGGCTTGTACTAGAACTATATCTTTGCTCAACAATGAGAAGTTCACAAGCTAGCAGAATCTATTTACGTATTTTTTTATTTCATTTTTTTTTAATTTTTTATTTATTTTTATTATTTATTTTTTTTTTCTGAAATTTTATGATATCAAAGAAAACTTGTGGCGGTTTCCTCCGTGTGCTCCTGATTATTCTTGTCAATATTATGGTAGTTTTATCCGTGTGCTCCTGATTATTCTTGTTATTATATTGATGGCTTTCTCCAAGTGTTTCTGATTATTCCTGACTATACATCTGATGGTTTTCACCGAGTGCTCCTGATTATTTGTGAGAGATCTATCTCTGCATGGATTTTTTTTTTGTCTAATGAGACATGTCATTTTATTTGGAGTTACATTTAATTCGATAATTTCTGCTACTAAATCAAAACTTGCAATATTTTTATCAGGTGGAATTAAAAAATATCATTACTCAGTCAAATTAATATTACGCCATGAGACATCTGTAGAGCACCAACATGCAAGACGAACTTCCTTTTCCTTTGAGTCTAGCGAAGCCATCCTTCTTTTGCGATCGTTAGTGAGCATCCCGCATCCCGCATAAAAGAACTAAATATTATTTACCTGCAAGCAACATGTGGCGACATCTGTTGTTGAAAAGCAGAACTACATGCATAAAGTACTTTTGCATGAGATATATTAATTCTCGCTGATGAAATATGAAAAAATTTCTATTTAAGTATTGGATTTAATTTAAAACACTCAATTGGTATCTGGCATTAGTCTCAGTAACTAATATGAATTCCGATTTGGGATCTGACGCTGTATCGAATGAACATAGGTGTAAGTTTTGCAGTAAAGAGTTTATCTTGAGAAAGAATAAAAGACAACACGAGAAGAATGACTGTGTTAAAAATCCTCTGCGCAATATGATAAGTTGTGTTCGATGTAGCAAGTCGTTTACGCGGAGAGAGAGCCTAAAAAGACATGGCAGAACTTGTAGCGCCAAGCCTGCGTACAAGCAAGAGGACAACGATGAATCTACTAGCCTAAGGAAGAGTGATCTGCATCATCACAATAATTTTCTTGGCTCTTCCGATCTCGACAAAGAACTTAAATTGAAGGAGGTTGATGATTTACGGAAGAATGAAGACAATGGAAGAATCCTTAACGTGAAAAGTGAGAATATATTCCAGCCGAATTCAAGTAGATCTTTCCTACTTTGTAAAAATGATGGACTCCTAAAAAGGAAGCATGAAGACGATGAAGACACTTCAACATCATCAACATCGAATTATTACGGTAAATTGGGTGAAGACGATTCCTTCTACAGTGATTGTTACAGTGACTCTGAGGCTGTTGACAAAGACATAGACTATGATGAAACGCCTAGAGCTGCCAAGATCGAAGAATGTGGAGGTGTCCTGAGACCGAAACGGTGGAAACGTCGTGATATATTAAATAAATCTGATCAAGCTTGTGATGATCACCGTCTCAAACATGAAAGTTACCCTGAGGTTGGTGGTAAAACGGAAGACACCAGAGATCATAATATTTATTATAAAGGTGCAAGGAAGATGGTGGTAGAGGAGAATGATTACACATCATGGAAAGATCCAAACATATTGGTTGACCGGCTAAGACTTCTACATGGTTCGCTTTGTGCAGGAAACTATTTGTGCATCAAAGAAATATCCTTCATACTCAAGGAACTGAGGAAAGCTGGCTACATACAATAATGGCTTGTTTTACTTGCATTTGTATAATGTAAAGAAATAAAATAAATAATTTAAATTATAAAAATTTAAGGTTTTTATTTCTTGTATTCTGATTTCTAACTAAGACTTAGATCTCGTAACTTGTGCTTCCTTTTTGCCTTTTTTTTTTGTTGATGGAGCTTCCAAGTGTGCTTCCTTATTCGATGGAGCTTCCAAGTGTGATTCCTTATTCGATGGTGCTTCCAAAATGTGCTTCCTTATTCGATGGTGCTTCCAAATGTACTGCCTTTTCGTTGTCGGTGCTTCCAAATGTGCTGCCTTTTCGTTGTCGGTGCTTCCAAATGTGCTGCCTTTTCGTTGTCGGTTCTTCCAAATGTGCTGCCTTTTCGTTGTCGGTGCTGCCAAATGTGCTGCCTTTTCGTTGTCGGTGCTTCCAAATGTGCTGCCTTTTCGTTGTCGGTGCTTCCAAATGTGCTGCCTTTTCGTTGTCGGTGCTGCCAAATGTGCTGCCTTTTCGTTGTCGGTGCTTCCAAATGTGCTGTCTTTTCGTTGTCGGTGCTTCCAAATGTGCTGCCTTTTCGTTGTCGGTGCTTCCAAATGTGCTGCCTTTTCGTTGTCGGTGCTTCCAAATGTGCTGCCTTTTCGTTGTCGGTGCTTCCGAATGTGCTGCCTTTTCGTTGTCGGTGCTTCCGAATGTGCTGCCTTTTCGTTGTCGGTGCTTCCAAATGTGCTGCCTTTTCGTTGTCGGTGCTTCCGAATGTGCTGCCTTTTCGTTGTCGGTGCTTCCAGAATGTGCTGCCATTTTCGTTGTCGGTGCTTCCAAATGTGCTGCCTTTTCGTTGTCGGTGCTTCCAAATGTGCTGCCTTTTCGTTGTCGGTGCTTCCAAATGTGCTGCCTTTTCGTTGTCGGTGCTTCCAAATGTGCTGCCTTTTCGTTGTCGTTGCTGCCAAATGTGCTGCCTTTTCGTTGTCGGTGCTTCCAAATGTGCTGCCTTTTCGTAGTCGGTGCTTCCAAATGTGCTGCCTTTTCGTAGTCGGTGCTTCCAAATGTGCTGCCTTTTCGTTGTCGGTGCTGTCAAATGTGCTGTCTGTTCGTAGTCGGTGCTTACAAATGTGCTGCCTTTTGGTAGTCGGTGCTTCCAAATGTGCTGCCTTTTCGATGACGGTGCTTCCAAATGTGCTGCCTTTTCGTTGTCGGTGCTTCCAAATGTGCTGTTTTTTCGTTTTCGGTGCTTCCTATTGTTTTTCCTTTTTTGAAGGTGCTTCCAAATGTGTTTCCTTTTTTGTTGATGGTGCTTCTATTTTTTTAATGTTGTTTTGACTCTAGTATTTTAGTAAATTGTTCTTGATTTGACTAGCGTATTATTCAAACCGGTTAATGTATATAAACGAGTCCTATACAGCAGGACGCTTAGTTTGTTACTGCCGTTGACGGTGTACGGATCACCTAGTTTGATTCTTCTGGTGTATAAGTCGCGTAATTGCCTGTTCTTGAGACTTCGATGGCATCTTTACCGACTTTAACGTCGTACTCGATGGGGGATGTACCATCGACTACGAGAACCATGACGTCGGCGCCGACGATGTTGGAGCAGATCCCGTTGGCAACGCCTCTGACAACGCTGGAGGAGACTTCGATAAGTGCTGTTCCACCATCAGCTGAAGTTTCACCATCTGTATTCCAGACTTCAATTCATGAAGAGCGTGCATCGCATCAGTGCAAATATTGTGACGCATCATTTACTAGAATTTCAAATGCGCGCAGACATGAAAGGAGCGGTTGTTCTAATAATGTTCAAAGAATACAATTTCAGTGTATAAAATGTAATAAACTAATTTCACGTCTCGATAGCTTACATCGTCATTATAAAAAATGCTCCGAGACGTATAATGAACATGGTTATTGTTTCGACTCATGTGTTGTACCGGCTAATGAGACTATATAAGTGATATGAACTTCAGTCCGTCTCTGGCTGTGGTGATGAACGGATCGTATAGACATTTAAAGTCATGTAAAAGGCTTAGTCCGTACAATAAGAAGAATGTTTGAATCGAGAAATCCACAAAACTTTAGTAATTTGTCAGTGTTTTTTTTTGTACTTGTAGTAGTGTAGTATGTATGAAATAAAAGTTTTTTTAAAAGAACTTGCGGTGTTTTTTATTTTCTCAAACCTTACACTTTAGTGGTACTTTTTTAAAATATTAATGTTGTTTTGTATCGACAAGGGATCGAACCACGGACCTTAGTCGATCCAATCAATCAGTATATTGATTACAAATTTATTTAATGAATTTTGAACTTTTTCCCGAATCTCTAGCATTAAAATTACGAATTTCCAATATGGTAGTCTTGACGTCTGATAGGATGATGGTAGTAAAGGATTTAAAGTCTCTTTACGAAAGTTTAACATGGTTTATTGAAATTATTATTTTTTCATAAAATTAAACATTATTGCATCGATCGGGTATCGAACCGAGGACGTGAATCGATCGAATCAATATGTAAATTAATGAGTGATTTATTTAATGAATTTTGGAACTTTTCCCGAATTTCTAGCTAAATAATTACGGATTTTCAAGATGGCGGCCAAATGACAAGATGTCGGGTGTCACAGCAATAATAAATGATTACTGCACTCTAGCGGATAAGAATTAAACTAACATGGCGTCAGCGCACTCTCGCCGACGATACACTGATGATGGCTTCCAGCAGACGAGGACAAGATGGCGGACATGACGTCATACTACCTGACGATATATATGCTTTGAAAAAAAAAAGTGGTGGGAGTCAGTATGCCTGCAGCCACCGCGGGGGGGAAGGATCGGTCGTCATTTTTAATTTTTTTGCCCTCACCGGGTTCGAACCGAGGACTCCGAACTCCGTGTCGTAAAAATATAATTTTTATAAATATTTTATTAAAATTTTATTAAATGGATTTTTTTTATAATTTTTAAATTTTTTTTCATTAAAATCGGATAATAAATAAAAAAGTTAAAGATGGCGGCCGAAACAAAATTTGCAACGGTGACTTCATCATCCAATATGGCTGCCATGACATCCTTATTTTCAAGGTCGGCGGCTTATAAGCGGCTAGCTCTTAGGAGTTTTAAGCCGCTTTTAGGAGTTTACGTTTTTTCTAGGGCAAAGCGACTTTTGAGGATTTTCGAAATCCTAATTTTTGAACTGTGGAATTATTTGAGATTTTTTGGCGGAATTTTTTTCCACATAAATGTAAATTTTGGCGAATTTTGAGGAATTTTGGGCAAATTTTGCCCAATTTTGGCGGATTTTGGTGATTTTTGAGGATCAAATTAAAGGTCAAGGTCAAAGGTCAAGGTCAAGGTCATCCAAGATGGCCGCCGTGACGTCACAATCCAATATGGCGGAAAGGACACACAGCACCACAGCCTGGAAGCCTGTGCCAGAAGCCCCATTCCTATACTACTTATCGCGAAATGAATCCGCGAATTGTACAGGTCTGTACTAATATTTATAGACCCGGAAAATTCGCGGGTTCAATGACCTCCAGGATAGACTCCAATATCCTCTACACACTCGGGCAAATGCCAACTGTTCATTGGCTGCTGACTTGTGAGTCGTCTCGACTGGGTGGCCTGTGATTCGACACTTCTATGAGTGAGGGTCTCTAATTGGCCCTCAGTCCTCCAGATTAACAGTGAACCAATGGGAGAAGCAGCACTAAGGTATAATTATTTGAATTTTAGCATAACACGAAATGAACCCGCGAATTTTCCGGGGGGGTCTACTAATAATAAGTGCACTTATATATAATAGTTTGGCGACTATGTTGTTCTCCCGAGAGTTTCCGTGGAGGCGGCTCAGAGAAGCGACATAGCGCGGTGTTGCACGGCCTGTGGGAGCGTGGAGTCTGCCGCTAGCTTCCTGCTCTCTGCCCCCTCCAGCCGTGCGTCCACTCCTCGCTGCCCGCCCGGGCACTCGCGGTGCCACAGCTAGCCCAGCGGGGTCTGCTCGCGAACAGGCCTCCCTAGTAAAAATGTTTAGCGCGGTGTTGCACGGCCTGTGGGAGCGTGGAGTCTGCCGCTAGCTTCCTGCTCTCTGCCCCCTCCAGCCGTGCGTCCACTCCTCGCTGCCCGCCCGGGCACTCGCGGTGCCACAGCTAGCCCAGCGGGGTCTGCTCGCGAACAGGCCTCCCTAGTAAAAATGTTTAGCGCGGTGTTGCACGGCCTGTGGGAGCGTGGAGTCTGCCGCTAGCTTCCTGCTCTCTGCCCCCTCCAGCCGTGCGTCCACTCCTCGCTGCCCGCCCGGGCACTCGCGGTGCCACAGCTAGCCCAGCGGGGTCTGCTCGCGAACAGGCCTCCCTAGTAAAAATGTTTAGCGCGGTGTTGCACGGCCTGTGGGAGCGTGGAGTCTGCCGCTAGCTTCCTGCTCTCTGCCCCCTCCAGCCGTGCGTCCACTCCTCGCTGCCCGCCCGGGCACTCGCGGTGCCACAGCTAGCCCAGCGGGGTCTGCTCGCGAACAGGCCTCCCTAGTAAAAATGTTTAGCGCGGTGTTGCACGGCCTGTGGGAGCGTGGAGTCTGCCGCTAGCTTCCTGCTCTCTGCCCCCTCCAGCCGTGCGTCCACTCCTCGCTGCCCGCCCGGGCACTCGCGGTGCCACAGCTAGCCCAGCGGGGTCTGCTCGCGAACAGGCCTCCCTAGTAAAAATGTTTAGCGCGGTGTTGCACGGCCTGTGGGAGCGTGGAGTCTGCCGCTAGCTTCCTGCTCTCTGCCCCCTCCAGCCGTGCGTCCACTCCTCGCTGCCCGCCCGGGCACTCGCGGTGCCACAGCTAGCCCAGCGGGGTCTGCTCGCGAACAGGCCTCCCTAGTAAAAATGTTTAGCGCGGTGTTGCACGGCCTGTGGGAGCGTGGAGTCTGCCGCTAGCTTCCTGCTCTCTGCCCCCTCCAGCCGTGCGTCCACTCCTCGCTGCCCGCCCGGGCACTCGCGGTGCCACAGCTAGCCCAGCGGGGTCTGCTCGCGAACAGGCCTCCCTAGTAAAAATGTTTAGCGCGGTGTTGCACGGCCTGTGGGAGCGTGGAGTCTGCCGCTAGCTTCCTGCTCTCTGCCCCCTCCAGCCGTGCGTCCACTCCTCGCTGCCCGCCCGGGCACTCGCGGTGCCACAGCTAGCCCAGCGGGGTCTGCTCGCGAACAGGCCTCCCTAGTAAAAATGTTTAGCGCGGTGTTGCACGGCCTGTGGGAGCGTGGAGTCTGCCGCTAGCTTCCTGCTCTCTGCCCCCTCCAGCCGTGCGTCCACTCCTCGCTGCCCGCCCGGGCACTCGCGGTGCCACAGCTAGCCCAGCGGGGTCTGCTCGCGAACAGCACTTAAGAGCTCGCTGAGGCCCGGAAAGTACCTTTGATTCCGGATTAAGTTTTTAAACTGTATTTTTAGAAGGGCTTAAAAGGCTAAAACGCATGTTTTCAGAGTAATTTTTAGGCGTAAAGAAATCAGTACAGATTCATGAAAGCATTTAAGGGACTTTGCATTACATCTTTGTCTTAATTTCTCGGCCATATAATGTTACGGTCACCGCTCATATGCACTGGGAGAAGACTGCGCGCCAGTCCAGAGGAGACACCGCGCTAGAAGCACCAGCGAGCGTCGCGCTTATCATCCCGCCTCACTAACACAGACACACCCCTGACGAGGCGGGCCCATTAAGGAACTGTGAAATGTTTTCAGTCGCGGATCTATGAGGGGAACCACAGGCCCCTCACCCTCCAGGCTTCGTCCTTGCGTGTTTCCAGAACAAGCGGTAGGTCGGCAGGAGGCTGTGCGCTTGAAACTGTGTGTGTAGCGACTTGGTTGATTTAATTGAATATGTTGTGTGTAGAGACCGGAAAAATTCGCGGATTCTTTTCGTGATAGGCTAGAATCAAAATACGTTTGCCTTTTTACCGCATCAGTGATTGGGCCACAGTTCATGTGAATGACACTCGGCCAATGAAAAAACTTCAACAAAAGAAGTATCGAATCACTAGCGTCCCATAGTTAACAGGTGTCACGAGTCAGTAGCCAATGAGCAGATGTAGGCTAATCTTCCCGCCTGCATAGAGGATCATGGATTATATCCTACAGGTCATTGAAATCGCGAATTTTTCCGGTCTCTAGTTATGTGTAGAGACCCGTGAATTTCGCGGGTTCATTTCGTGTTATGCTAAAATTCAAATAATTATACCTTAGTGCTGCTTCTATCATTGGTTCTCTGTTAATCTGGAGGACTGAGGGCCAATTAGAGACCCTCACTCATAGAAGTGTCGAATCACAGGCCACCCAGTCGAGACGACTCGCAAGTCAGCAGCCAATGAACAGTTGGCATTTGCCCGAGTGTGTAGAGGATATTGGAGTCTATCCTGGAGGTCATTGAATCCGCGAAATTCACGGGTCTCTAGTTATGTGTAGAGACCTGAAAAATTCGTGGATTCATTTCGCGATAGACTAGAATCCAAACTAGTTCAACTTCATGCTGCTTCAGTGATTGGACCACAGTTTACCTGAATGACCCTAAGCCAATGAAGAATAGGTACTCAACAAAAAAAAACCCAGCGAATCACAAGCATTCCAATTGACAGGTAGTAGCCAATCAGCAAGTGTAATTTCAATAAGTACATAGAGGATCGTAGAGTCTATCCTAGAGGCCATTGAAACCGCGAATTTTTCCAGTCCCTAGAAATGGGTTTATACGACCACAAAATAAATAAGTTTCTTATGACTGACTTATCAAGTGCACGCACTTCAAATACGTGTTTATTGCCGTCTGATAGAGCACACAGGCTAAATGTTTCATGTTTAAGGCATGAAACACGCGGTAGAAACTCTTAAAACCACTCAAGGGACTTGTATTACACCTGCTTTTGAAATGTTATGTTTCCCGCTGAGCTGTCGAAGTTGTCCTGTGCACGACGAGAAGACTGCGCGCCAGTTCAGATTCAGAGCATTGCGCTTAGAGGCGACGCCGCGCTAGAAGCGCCAGCGAGCGTCGCCCTTATCCTCCCGCCTCGCTGACTTGCAAGTGGGCGCCAAGCGACGTGCGTACACTGTTGGAAAGTAGAGTAAATTTACGTACTTTCAAACGAAGAGTTTAACTCGAATAAACGAAGAGTACTTCGTAATTTCGAATAACTTATTCTTCATAAAATTACGCCGTATTTCGACTTCCGAATGGTATGTTTCGTTCAAAACAAAGTTAAACACAAACATTAGCGTAATAAAGTGTGTTTTTATGTAGATCAATCCAGTTTCTTTAATGTTTTGTTAATATACCAAGAATATCCTTTTTGATTCATGTTCAAAGGAAATGAAAATCAGTGCCAGTAAATTTACGAAGAAAGACGTCCATTTACGAAGATCCCTGGATAATTTGTACCCAGCGTTCTTCGTTACTCGATGTTGAACATTTTTAACAGTGTATCTGCTTTAGAGTTCAGACAAGAGATAACATACCAAAGCATAACACCCCAAACTTTTTCTGATTTTAGTATACATTTTCGGATTATAAAAATGTAAAAAAAACTATTTGGCAAATTGTTTTATATGCACCAAATTGTTCTAAAGAAAATGTGCCTGGTGGAAAGAATTGCTTGGGTACCCATTTAGTTAATTTTTTAAAAATTTACTGTCCAATAAAACCAAGTCACAACCGGTGTGGAATTAAGCTAGTGAGTGAAAAATAAATCTTCCTATTTAATCCATCACATTATAAACGATGTTTTAAAACTTAAACCACGAGTATTTAGCCTATCAAAATAGCTTCAATTCATTAATTTAAATAGACCCCTTTGAACGTAAATTCAAAAGTGCCACCATCGATTCATTAGATTTTACAGATTACGTCAGTAGGGCCTTAGGACCATGTTAAAATCATTTGGTGTTATTATCGCTGATGATAGAAAATTCAAAGAAATTAGTTTGAAAAAGTGCCTTCAATTTGAAACAAGATATTTAGGTAGGAATAATTTTAAACATTTCTAGAAAGTTAGTACAAACAATTCAAGGGCAACAATGCTTTACAACAGCGATTTTATTCACACGAGAGAGAAGTTACATGAACTAATCCCTGAAATGATTAAATGTAGGCATGAGCTCTTAGTTCAGAGACCAATATTACTAATAACTAAAATCTTGGTGGTTCCATCCCCTTTAAACTCTGTACAAAACCATGCGGCATAAAAACGCTGCAAAAAATAGTTCCCAACAGACTAGAACACGTTTAACGATCTAAGATCGCGCACCATGCGTAGCCTACCTCGTCGTTTAAGGACTAAGTCTTAATCTGTAGTTCGTACACTGTTAGCAATTTCCTAAATTTACGGACTTTTCAACGAAGAATTCAACTCAGATAAACGAAGAGTTATTTGTAATGACAAAAAAAAATCTTGGTATGAAAATTGGTTGTCTGTAAAGTCGGTTTACGGACGATAGTTTAACGTGACAACGTCATAAAAAAACATTGATGAAATGATTGCATACTTTTATGAATAAAATTGAATATTTTTTTTATTTTAATAATAAAAGAATAAATACTTGAAATTATACTAGTAATCAGATTTTTAAAATGCAAGAATAATTAACCTTTTTTGCCGAAATTATTGTTGTAATAAGCAATGAAAACCACATTAACTTTTCACTTCACTTTATAAACAGTCGACGAAACATTTCACGTGTAGATGACTTGTAATTAATTTTAAAAACTGGCGTTTAGCTATAAAGTTTAAATATAATTATGAACAAGTTTTCATATAAATAAACTGTAATCAAATATCCATCATCAATTATATGAATCACCATAATTTTTAGTCAATTGTAACATAACCTATATTAATACTGCACTCGCCGACAGCGTAACGTAACACAGGGTAACGGAAAAATTAGCGTAACGGGACACAGCGTAACGGAACAATGAGCGTAATGGGACACAGCGTAACGGAACAATGTGCGTAATGGGACACTTTTTCGTGCGTGCAGCCGGCGTTCATCGATTTATTAGACGTTGTCACGTCAAAAAAAAATTGAATTTTCGTAGAAACTACGCCGTATTTAGACTTCCCAGTATTATGTTTCGTTGTAAACATAGATAAACACACTCATGGACAAAATAAGAGTGTATATACTGTGGACTTAACCAGTTGTTTGAATGTTTTGTTAATGTACCAAGAATATTCCTTAAGATTCATGTTCAAAGTAATTGAACCTAGTGTCCGTAAATTTACGAAAACAGCCGTAAAACTACGAAGATCCCAGGATAATTTGTAACGAGCGTTCTTCGTAAACTAAATGTGAAAATTTTTAACAGTGTACTAATTATACAAGAAAATTTTAAAACAAGCTTTGTTTGCGTGTGCTTTAGCAAATTGTACTAGCTTATATGATCTATAAAATAATTATTTACCTAAATAGATAACTTTAAATAAGGTTTCATCAAATAGGCTATATGCTGGATACCTTTTATTTTCCTAATTACACCATGTAATGAAAATACTGTCGCAAAATAGGTAAAGCTCATTTTTATCACTCAAAACTTCATAGAGCATAAGGTAATGTTTATTCTGCGATGCAAAGGGCATAGACGGTGAAAAGGGGGGGGGGGGGGAGTCCCTGGGAATCCTACAGAGTTTTGATCATGGGGAGAGATAGGCTATGTTGGTAAGTAATGTTGGTTGTTGTCTACATCGCTTATTGTAGAATAGACTAACGCACTACTTATTTAAAACGCAAAACTGTACCACTTTCTTATATTGACAGTTTTGTTTGCTAACAAATTTATAAGCAAGCAGAAAAATTAAAATATTCACACTTCTATAAGTTATTACTAGAGACTGGAAAAATTGGCGAGTTCAATGACCTCCAGGATAGATTACACGATCCTCTGCCTACTTGGGCAAACGGCGCCCGTTCATTAGGTACTGAATTTTGAGGCGTCTCAATTGGGTAATTTGTGATTGGATACTTCTTTGATTGATTGTCTCTAATTGGCCAAGAGTCCTACATATTAACAGTGAACCAATAGCAGAAACAGCACAACGGTATAATTATTTGAATTTTAGCATATCACGAAATGAACCCGCGATTTTTTTCCGGTCTCTAGTTATTACGTACTAGCTGCCCGACCCGGCTTCGCACGGCTATACTAATGGAAAAAAATAAGCCACATCTCCCAGTTACAGTAATGGTAAATAAAAAAAATTAAGTGAAAACTTATTACACTGCTGTATAATGTACCGGAGAGAAAATGAATAGCACCGATGGTTTCCCGACTCGTGCACGCAATGTACAACTGATGTACACGTACTTCGCTACGGCAGTCTACAGGCAGATCACTCTTGCGCCGCTCATTATACATGCCCCTCCTTGTGGGTACGCCACTGCCGCGCGATGCCCGTTGCCATGGAGACGCAGAAGGCATGAACAATGCAAAATCCTGTTCTCATGCAGACAAAGTACCCACTGTTGCCTGGTTTTAACCACCCATGGGATCTAATTTTCGGAAAATGTCATCCTGCGTAACATAAAGAACATTACTGTGAAGTTTAAACTCTGTAAAATATATATACTTGAAAAAAAAGGGCAATAAAAACAAATTAAACACAGAGAGAGGAAAAATAACAATATTTTAGGTTTGCGATTTAAAGTGATAAAAAGTATTTAAATACTAATTGAACTCTTATGAGGGTACTGATTGCTTCGTTGTTAATATCACACGGGTGTTGTTTACTTGTATGGGGAAATTAAGAATGATAAGGCATCTAGTGCGTGGCAACAATGTTAATAGGCAATAGGAAAGAAACTTCTAGCGCCTGCGGCATTGTCAACACACACTTCATACGTGTACTGCATGTTGTATCTAACCCCCTCCAACGCATTTGATTCTAAATTGGACTTTTAGTAAGGATCCCTAATGTTATTGATAATATAATATAGCCTATAGCCTTCCTCGATAAATGTACTATCCAACACTGAAATAATTTTTAAATTGGACCAGTGGTTCCTGAGATTAGCGCGTTAAAACAAACAAACGAACAAACAAACTCTTCAGTTTTATAATATTAGTATAGATTTAGACTATATACAGGCATTATTGATTTTCAACTTATTTTTGCTTACAAAACTTTGTAAAAATTAACATTATAAAATTTATATTTCATTATCAACTAAAAAAAAGATTCTTTTTTAATTTTATGAAGTTAATGTAGAAAAAACCTTGGTAGCCCATTATTAGAGACAGGAAAAATTCGCGGGTTCATTTCGTGATATGCTAAAATTCAAATAATTATACCGTTGTGCTGTTTCTGCTATTGGTTCACTGTTAATATGTAGGACTCTTGGCCAATTAGAGACAATAAATCAAAGAATTATTCAATCAAAAGTTACCCAATTGAGACGCCTCAAAATTCAGTAGGTACCTACCCAATGAACGGGCGCCGTTTGCCCAAGTAGGCAGAGGATCGTGTAATCTATCCTGGAGGTCATTGAACTCGCGAATTTTTCCAGTCTCTACCTATTATGGAGATAGTAGTGATTCACATAGACCAACCGTTACATAATACAGTAAAACTTTGAACCACGCCTATATTTAGAGACCGGAAAAATTCGCGAATTCATTTCGCGATAGGCTAAAATACAAATAGTTATACCTCAGTGCTGCCTCTGCTATTGGCTCACAACTCACCTGGATGACTCTGGGCCAATGAGAAACACCCAACCAAAGCTTTATTGAATCACAGGTTGCTACGCTGGGACGTCTCACAAGACAGCAGCCAAATGAGTGGGTGACATTTGACCGAGTGTACGTAGAACTTTGGAGTTCATCCTGCAGGTCATTGAACCTGCGAATTTTTCCGGTCCCTACCTATATTCTAAGTTAATTATACACTATTCAAATCATGTCTCATCAAGAAGTTACAATTATTTTATGCAAGTAATTAAATAAGCCATTGGTAGGGGCATGTATGTTTCGCGAAAAAATCTGAATGCCCGTTAGACTCCAACAAGGTAGGTACACCAACACCAGTGGTTTCTTCTTGTGATTGGCGGTCGTCTGCTTGAGAAGCCATTGCCTTATTCGACAGAGCCATTCAGGACATGTTTGCTTCTGCGCTGAATTGCTGTGATTGGTGTGCTGAAAGAAACTCGACCAATCACGAAACACAGACGATGCTAAAGTGTTTTAACTCCCAGCTAGTCTCGAAATCTTTTCGCGAAAAATACATGGACCTAGCAATTTGTATCTGACGAGTAGGGACCGGAAAAATTCGCAGATTCAATGACCTGCAGGATGAACTCCATAGTTCTACGTACACTCGGTCAAATGTCACCCACCCATTGGCTGTTGTCTTGAGAGACGTCCCAGCGTAGCAGCCTGTGATTCGATAAAGCTTTGATTGAGTGTTTCTCATTGGCCCAGAGACATCCAGGTGAGTTGTGAGCCAATAGCAGAGGCAGCACTGAGGTATAACTATTTGTATTTTAGCCTGTCGCGAAATTAATTCACGAATTTTTCCGGTCTCTACTGACGAGCAAGCATTTCTTCTTGAAGTAAAGGTTGTTCGTCAAAAAAGTATCTCCCTATAAATTCCAGCTTAAAAAGGAGACATTACTTCTCGTTGATGAACTATTCGCAAGAGTTTGACAACCAGAAATTACAACTTAATGTGAACCACTGTTTTCAGGTGAAGATGCGCTCACATCCTGCACAACTGTGAGCGCAGTTCGGACGCTACGACGCACCTGAGGTTCACATGCAGTGGTTTGATGTGCGTGGAATTGAAGGGAACCACACCAGCCAGTCATGGATAAGGGGAGACAATTTTCTACGCGGTGAAGTCCCCGACTCGACCGTGAATCAAACCCAGACCAATAGACCAAGCGTTCGGCCAGTTTGTGTAGATCCTCTTAATTTCAACAAAGTAAAGGATACTTCGTAGTCAAGAGGTCCTTAGAGGTGCGTGCACATTTCATAAGTAGACAGCATACTGTACGCTTAAAACTATATACCTATGTAGGAACTTGGTTTATTATTTGAATAAATTATATGAAATAGTTTTACACAAAACAAAATAAATGAGTTGTTTATGACTGACTTATTAAGTGCATGCACTTCAAATATACGTCTATTGCATTCTGGTAAGCACATAAGCACTACCTACACCTAGTAAAATAAATATTAAGGCCTCTGTGAAAAGTTTCAGAATATATGCATGAGGGGCATGAATTTTTCACGAAATAATCAGATCGCACTTAGGCAAGACTGCAACAAGGTATACCCACGCCAGCGAGTGTTTCCTTGTGATTGGCGGCCGTCTGCGAGAGGAGTCGTTGCCTTATTTGACCGAGCCATTCATTACGCTTTTGCTTCCGTACTGAGTTATTGTGATTGGTGTTGTAACAATCGACATGTAACTGAAAGAAAATCACCCAATAACGGAACACAGACAATGCTACAGTGTTTTAACTTTCAGCTAGTCTCGAAATCTTTTCGCGAAATCTGCATGCCCCTAGTAATAATGCATTGCTGGCTTCTGAGAATGATTCATAGAGTCCCGGAAATTTCGCGGATTTCTCTGGCCTCAGGATAGAATTCAAAGTTATAGGTGGGCTCGACCCATGTTTACTTTCCCATTGGTTGATTTCTTAGCGAGAACATTTTTAACCTTGTTATTTGGCACTACCTGATTCGCTTACTTCTCTCCTAGCTGGGCATCATTGGCTCACGGTCGTAGAGGGGCGTGTCCATATAACTGCAGTCCAATCATGAACATAGTGTGAGAGTGTGAAGGTTTGCATTCTAGCTTGAGACTAATTGAATCCGCGAAATTCCCGTGGCTCTAATGATTCACCATAAAATAACTTTTTTTCCATGACAAATGATTTTTTCTCCAAATAAAAATTTTTGTTCCAGTGTATAGCCTACATATAGGTAGAGACCAGGAAAATTCGCGGGTTCAATGACCTCCAGGATAGACTCCAATATCCTCTACACACTCGGGCAAATGCCAACTGTTCTTTGGCTGCTGACTTGTGAGTCGTCTCGACTGCGTGGCCTGTGATTCGACACTTCTATGAGTGAGGTTCACTAATTGGCCCTCAGTCTTCCAGATTAACAATGAACCAATGACAGAAGCAGCACTAAGGTATAATTATTTGAATTTTAGCATAACACGAAATGAACCCGCGAATTTTCCGGGTCTCTACATATAGGCCTACTTATTACTAGAGACCGGAAAAATTCGCGGATTCATTTCGCGATAGGCTAGAATTCAAATAGTTATACCTCAGTGCTGCCTCTGCTATTGGCTCACAACTCACCTGGATGTCTCTGGGCCAATGAGAAACACCCAACCAAAGCTTTATCGAATCACAGGCTGCTACGCTGGGACGTCTCACAAGACAGCATCCAATGAGTGGGTGACATTTGACTGAGTGTACGTAGAATTATGGAGTTCATCCTGCAGGTCATTTTACCCGCGAATTTTTCAGGTCCCTATACCTATTACCCTTAAAGCAAGAAAAATAGTGTATCAACATTTTAAATAACAAAATTATCTACCATTGCTTTAAAATAAAAATTTATATTACAAGCCAACAATTGTATAACCTCAAAGAAATATTAACGTTTAAATAAACCAAAATGGATTCATCAATGTTAAAGAATACGAGCGATATAACAACTATGTATAACATGCTATAAGTAATATTAATTATTAAATTCCAAATTTTGTTGAACAGTAAAGTTTTAAATTTTTTAATGTGTACATTTCTTTCAGCGCTATGTCAACCACTAAGTTGGTAGAGAACTGAGAAAATTTTAGAAGAACTTAGTTATATCTATCATTCAACGTCTAATTAAGCGTAATGCTATTTAGACTATTTAATCTTTTACAATAGGTAGGCCTGTGTTACTTTTTTATATGCCTACTAGATACCTAGTTGATAAAAATGAGATTTGTTGCATGCTTCAAGTTTTATTTTTCCTGTTGGGAATTTTTAGTGTCGCACGTAATCGCCGCACATGCATGTGTCCCTAGGCCCACGCCAGTTCGCTTTTGGAGTCTAAACTGTTGAAAATTATTACCAATTAAACAAAGAACATGACTGGTTAAGTAGGTAGTTGACAAAGCACTAAACACATTAAACAATGTAAAAATACTTCCTTTACATTACAGCAAAAAAATTGTTAGTACAAATTTTTGTTCAAAATTAAATACCTAAACTTTGTATTAAATCAACTATATGATTGTAAGTTGTATTGCTTGTAATTTTTATTTCATCTGATAATGTCCGATTTGGTTTATTTAAACAATAATATTTCTTGAGGTTACAATTATTGGCCTGTAGTAAAAATATTCTTTTTAGCAATAGTAACTGAATTTGTTATTAAAAAAATTAATAAACAATTTTTCTTTCTTATACGGTTAATATAATTAAGAAAATGTGGACCAAAAACACTGGAACAAACATTTTTTTTGCAGCAACGATCTTCGTAGATTTAAGTTGATATCTTCGTAAATTTTGGGTAGCTAGAAGTTTATTTAAGTACTTTAACTTGATTCTTATGTGTTTTTGTGAAACTTGTTAAGTGGTACAAAAAAAAAACACTCTCTTTTCTTCGATGAATGTTAGTTAGCTCCGTGTTCGGAAGACGGGATCCGGTGAAGATTTTGTGAAGATCAAGTTATCTGGATTTCCGAAGAATCCTTCGTTTATTGAGGTGCATTCTTAATTAAAATTTCGTTAAATTTACTTTATTTCTAAAAGTACAGATCCCGGTTAGATATTTGTGGTATGGAAGGACGCACAAGAAGTGAAAAAGGATCTTACTAAGCAGAGTTCTGGTAAATGTTCCTTTGAACACGAAATAAAAAAAAAAACATTATGCCCAAACACTTGAATATCTTGAATTCTTAAAATAAGATATAATTATCTATTTAATTAGTAGAGACCTCGAAAATCTAGCGCATTCGTCTGGCCTCAGGGTAGAATTCCAAGTCATAGGTGTACTCAACCCATGTTTTCTTTCCCATTGGTTAGTTTCTTAGCGAGAACATTTTTAACCCTGTTAATTGGCACTACATGATTCGCTTACTTGTCTCCTAGCATCATTGGCTCGCGGTCGTAGAGGGGCGTGGCCAAATAACTGTGGTCTAATCACGAACACGGTGCAACTAAATACTTTCGACTAAATGAATGCGCGAAATTTCCGTATCTCTAATGAAGTACGGGTTTAGTCTTGTATTTTACCAATCGTCCGAATTTCTTTAGGTCTACTCGACTACAACTGATTGTTTTGAAATGTCTACTCTTGAGAACCAGTTTTTTTTTAATATTTTGAAACGTGAACCGGTTAAAAAAAAAACACGAGCAAACACAACACAAGCAGTTTTCAAGTCGCAACGTTTAACGCAGAGTCGACGAGAGGAGTGCTATAAATCCACGTGGACCATATCTGGAAGGCCTGATAGGTACATCGACTGGCTATTGTTTACCCATGCCGGCGCATTCATGCCCGCGGCAGGGCGATAACCATTAGGCTATCAGCAAACATGCACGGTATCTGCGCCGGTGTGTCGCCCCCACTGCCGGAGGGGAGGGGGTCGCGTAGCAACGCCCTCCGGCCAATGGGCGGCGCGCGCGCGGGTCGCCATGGCGACGGGCCGGCCGGGCGCATGCGCAGGTTGCGCCGCGCGCAGTCACGTGATGGGCGTGGCCGCGCGCGCGGGAGGGGAGGGCGAGGGGCGGGCGAGGGGAGGGCGCGCGGAGGGGAAGAGGGGGTCCGAGCGCGCCGCGCGGCTCAGTGGCAGCGGCCAGGGCGAAGGCGACGCACCGGCTCCCACACACAGGCGCGCGGGACGCAGGCGGGCGAGTGGCGTGCGATGAGTGCGGGTCTGAGCGACTGAGGCTGTGCTTGCGCGCGTGCGGCGCGTGCCGACAACACGACGCCTGTTCACGGCAAGTTCGGCGGGCGCGAGACGGCAGCGCCTGGCGTCCTGGCGACCACCGCGGGCGCGCCCACCTTCCTCGGCCTCGGCGGCCACCCGCAGCACCCGCTGGTGGCCCATGGTGGTCCGGCGGGCGCGTGCTGCGCCGTCACCACCTCGCACAACATAGGTGAACCCCGCTGACCCTCCCCCTGCCCGCCCTGGCCGCGCACTGAGACCGACTCTGAGACAGTGCAGCGCGCCCTCCCTACACTTATACAACTAAACTACAGGCTCACGGCTAGTTTTCATGCAATATTCTTTCATTTATACTTTTTTTGTTGCTGTGGTTTTACAGATTTTTTTTGTAGCTAGTATTAAACTATATACTGTCAGTTATTAACAGATATCTGTATGCCTTTTACTGAAAAAAATATTGTACGTTACGGACAGTTTTAATCGCTTTGGCCGAGAGGCAGAAATTAATGTTTTTTTTTTGTTGCGTGTTTAGGCCTTACATTTGTCTTATGTTCTTTATCGGATCCTAGTAATAATTATCGAACTGTGGTTAGAATTGATACTACCCAATGCTTAGGTAAATCAGAATCGTAATATTTGATTTTAAACTGTCGGCATTTGATCTCAGCAGATAGCCTATGTACCTATAATGTTCAATTCATGAAACACCAGCCGATGCACATGCTTTCTCGCTGAGTAGGTGTTAATTGTGAATAAAACCAGTAGGTAATAAGAAGCCTTTACTTAAAAGACATAGCATAAACCCTCTGTAATGACCACGCTCTTTACGATATATTAATACCATGTAAAATAAAATCAAATTATAAATGTAGGTACTGGGCCCAATATGTTCCGAATATGGAACTATTTTAGACTTGTTGAAAGGCATTAAACATTACCAAAGGAGCAATATATATACTTAATTTTATAAATTTCTATTAGCCTGTTTTAAAATGAGTTAAGGTTACGTATAGGTACTCAATTGTACTTCAACAATTTTCATCCTAGTTTTATTTAAGAGTACTTAAGGCTAGAAAAAGTAGTGTCTTGAGGCATCTCACTTTAGCCTAAATTTTTATTTTTCCATTTAACAATTCTTTAAACATGAAATAAAAGTTTCTTAAAGCTTGCTATCAGAAAACGTGATATATAAATTTACAAAGAACACGTTTACTGTTGTTTCAAGTATTTATTTAAAGGAACATAAGGAAAAACCACAAAAAAGTATAACAAAATAATTTTTTATCAGTATGACATTTAAAAGTCTTGGCTATCTTAATATAATGGCAGTAACAAGGTGTGTACACCTAGCCTATTCGTTGCCAGATAAGTAGGCACATATATGTATATTGGGCACCAGTAAACCAAGCGAATAACCTCACAATGATTTTTCTATGTGTGAAGATAATATCAGAAGGTATGGGAAACCACTAATCACTCCTGCGGCAAACAAAACAAATTCTTGATTGTTGGTTTGGCTATAATTGTTAGGCCTAGATCCATGTTAATGAAAATCTAATGTGTTCTGATGAAATTATTTTAAAGTTGTAAATAAAAAAAAACATTACTGAATTAAAAGAAAAAAATATTTTACGTCAAAAAATATTTAATCGCATGCCTGTCACGTATAAAGAAATAAATAATTCAACGACAGGACCTTTAACGTTGAGCTACATTCTTTTACGAAAATTAACAATTTTAAAATAAATAATTTTTTCTCTGAGCTTTTTATTTTGAAAAGTACCTACATTCTTTATTAACTTTCGTTATAGGCCCCTCACGTACAGTTTTTTTCCCCTTCAAAACCGAACACACGGCAATTGTCATCTCTAACTCGAACGCCTGCGTGTATAGCTATATACCTATAGGTATAAAAAAAAACAAATCCAAAAGCATAATAGGTTACATTAGCATTAGGGCGTTTAATTCGAAAATATAGGCTACCTAAGAGTTTTAAATAAATATATGGAATACTTACGAATTTATGTAATCCATTAACCATAGTAATTTGTACGAACTTTGAAAGCTGTATTTTTTCCTGTTTTTGCAATGTTTTTTTTTTCATGTGGCCATTAAATTGGTGCCATTAAATAAAGCTATTAATGTTTATTTACCTGAACAAAAACAATTTTAAACGAACACGTAGGGCTACTGAATTGTAACAGTGATACAAAAATTTAACTGCGGCAGTAATAAGTGGGTCTCATATAAGACTGCAACTACTAGCTGAAACGTAGCTGAAAATTAGTGTTTGAAAACAAAAGTCAGGACCATTCAACGCTGGTTATCTGTGGCTGGTCAGTTATAGACGTTATGTCTTATTTTGGAGTTATATCCGAAGTCCGTCACTGGATTGTGTGGAGGTGAGCCAGTAACACGAGGACAATTTAATGAAATGTGTATACATCTGCAAGTAATGTAAGTTCTAAAAAGTGGATCCGAAAGATTTGTTCGCAATAGAGGGACAGGCGATGCCACTTTATAACAGAGTCAAGTGGCTTGGTTTTCCTAAAATGCGCGTCAGCAATCTTCTTGAATAGCTTAAATTTTACTTTCACAGCGATGTTTACTGTTTTAAATCTTTATAATTTATGTTATGAGTCTAATTTATAGAAATTTTCTCTGTTTAATATTCCGTAGGCTGATTTCGCGGCAAATTCTTTGAAATGAAGTGGACAAAAGGAAGGTGTGTCATATGGTTATAACATATCTAGCTAAAGCCTTTCTTGTACAAAAGCTTACAATTGCAAAGTTATTTTTAATGCTTAGGATGTATCAACATAATAGGTACTATAGTATTTTAGGGATTTAATGTTAAAATAAATTAAAAATATTTAAACCTTAAACCATTCCTTACTTTTTGAAACGCCCGCGCTTTAGCTGCACTTTCAGAGAGGCTGAACATTAGTACAAAAATTAAGAAATACATATATATGTTTTTATAATAAGTTCTTGTATAGATTTTATACTATTATTAATTACAATACAAATCTTAAACTTGGGTTACTACAATACAGAATTGAGAAAGTGCTGAAGTCGTTTCTGATGTAATCTCGTCCTAATCAAAACAATAAATAACATAACGATGCTTTTAATCACCAACACAGAAACGGAATAATTATTTACTATTCCTCAAGTGTTTAAGAAATCGTACTAAGAAGTATTTGTGTTGACGTGAGACCAGTCATATTCTTGTGGTTATGAGTAAACTCTCGAGTGGCGAAAAATGGTGTGTTTACTACGTACTTGGTGCACAACATAACTGTAGAAATTATTCTGTATTCATATGTTTACAAATCTCATAGCCTAATCAAATATAAACGCATGCTGTTAAGTGATATGATGGCTTTGAAAAATCAACGAAAAAATATATAAGTAGACCACAAAACCTATAGTAGGGCTGGCTCGTGTTATCTATATCTAATTCATCAGTCATTTGCAATGAATTATGAATTATC
This sequence comes from Bacillus rossius redtenbacheri, assembly GCF_032445375.1. Lineage (NCBI taxonomy): Eukaryota > Metazoa > Arthropoda > Insecta > Phasmatodea > Bacillidae > Bacillus > Bacillus rossius. The sequence continues at coordinate 133,894,325 of NC_086331.1, forward strand.
GTATTCGTTACATTAGAACATAGATAATATTTATTAATTACATATATATCATCACACATGATTTCTTGAACATTGATTTTTAGTTAGAAAATAACTTATTAATTTCTGAAGACATGACTATTTTATATACAGTGTAAAATCTATATAACGGCACTTAACGGACTGAGCAATTTGCGGCGTTATAGAGAGTGGTCGTTTAATGGAGAGAAATAAAAGATATCATTTAACTATTCTATAATAATATGACCGGCCCCGAGACGGGCATATTATTCTGGCGTTGTCTATAAAACCATGATAGCATTGCTTGAACCACATTTCGTATTGAGGTTTCTTTAATTTATTAGCAGATTTTCCATTCTCCTCTGCTTGCAGAATTTTTTCTTTGTTTTTCCATATTGTAGGCACAGTAGAGCGGCTGAATCCAAAGCGTTTTCCATCACTGATCTTTTCTCCCGCCTCTATTGAACGCATTAATAAAACCTTTTCGTCAATACACAAAGATTTTCGTTTACTCGCCATGTTTACAGTTCGAAAGTCTGTAAGCAACTGCGAAAATGATAACAGATAACAACTTGACAAAAGTCTAGTGACCGAGGTAAACATGTGCAAGTTCGTCATACAAAAACAAAGGACAAAATTTCTTAGAACCCCCGGTACGTCAGTCGAAGTAAACACGTGCTAGATAATACAACAACAAAACAGCAAACAAAAGAATGTACACAGCTGCAGTTCTTATCAACTTCGGCAACTTAGATAGTACTGTTTAATGATACCTGTTGTTGTTAAATAGTGTGAGCGTGTCACTATATACTTAGGGTGTGTTATTGTATAGAAAACAAGGAAAACCAACCAAAGTCAAGCTATTTCGACGTTTTAAGGAATTTGTCTTTAAATCGAGTTACTTTATAAAGAGTTTACAATGTAAGTTATATGAAATAGTGTTTTCAATGTAAAATGTTCGTAAATCGTACTGTTAAAAATTTTCACCTTAAACTTACGTACGAAGAACGCTGGTTATAAATTATCCAAGGATCTTTGTAAATTTATCGTTATCGTCGTAAATTTTGCGGATAAAAATTTTTCCTTACTTAGAACAAGAACCCACAACAATAATCTTAGTAGCTATATAAACAAAGCATTCTTACACTGCGATGAAGACGACTGAAAATAACACACACATTTCTTCCACGCGTGTATGTATCCTGAACTCGGAATTTGAAATGCGGCGCAGTTTCTACGAATAACCAGTTATCTGAAATTACAAACGAACAACTCTTCACATAGCCCTATTTGAGGCGACTTCTTCGTTGGACTGACTTGCAGGAGTGTAGGAGAGGTTATTAGGTTATATTGTAATAAATTATAATTGGAAAACCTGAATGTAATGAAACAATAAGTAGTTTTGATACAAATGCGCCTCCCCGCATTTCTACGTTGTTCTTCACCGTTTGCAAAATGGAACATGTTGGTTTCATTTATTGAAATTTACTTGTAACTTATCTTTATCTAGTATCATTAGATGCAAATTTACGAATAACAGTAGTTATAAATTATCCAGATATCTTCGTAAATGTATTGTCATCTTCGTAAATTCACGGGTACTAAGTTCACTTACTTTAAACATGAACCCACAAGAATAATCTTGGTATAATAGCAAAACATTCAAAAACTGTTTACGACTTCTGCAAAAACAGCAATTATTTCTTGCACAAACGTATTTACCTCATTTACACCGACAAACAAGCAGTAGGATATACTCGGAAGTCGAAGTACGGCGAAGTTTCTTCGAAGTTACAGTTGTCTGAAATTACGAACAATCTTCGTTTATTTAACACAAATGATTAGTTTGAATGTCCGTAAATTTACTAAACCTAATTTCAACTTATGCGGAAAGGTTTTGTCTTGGTTTCCACGTTCCGTATGGATACTATGTAGAAAATAGAATCTTTAAAGGCTATACATAGTGGTTTTAGCACGGTATGTGGGTACTGGTTACTAAAGCAAACTGTCATAAACGTAAAAATAAAACGAATGTTTTGGGAATTTGAGCTTAAAACCGTCAAATATTGTGTGATTTCGAAGTCTTCAGTCATAAAATATTAGCCGAAGTAACTATCGGGGAGCTTTAATTTAGCGACTAGTTTTTGTATATAAAAATTATTTAACATATAATAGGTTAGTGAAAGTTAATTTCAGCCATAATATAATTAATAGTTGGAAAACAATTATTTATCGCAGATAGTCTAAGCACGTTTCACACCTTAGTAAGCTTACGTTTTTCCTTAAATGTTAAGTGGTTTTGCGAGTCATTTTATGTAGATATAGGGCTTAATGAAATGTAAAGGCGTACGGCGACATGCTAGCGGGACATATTTGTAAGATTGCTGAAGATAATTTACACTTACCAAGGAAATGCTGCACACAATACGTTTTACAGCGCATAACTCAACAGCCCGGTGTAGGAAATGCAAGTGATGTGCAAGCGAAAAGAAAGAGCCCGGTGAAGCTAAAATCAAATTTTTCTGTCTGTGACCATCGATTGTGGTATGTATAGTTCAAACTTGCTTAGCATTTTAAATCAACATAATGTAAAATTATTATAAAATTACCTCAGACGTAAAGTAAATTGTCTAGTTTGAAATTTTGGTTGGAATTATAAATTCATATCAAAATATTTTGTAGGTACCTACCTACCAACTTTATAGGACCTACGTGTGCTTATGACAATAAATGCTACTAATAAAGACGTGAAAAATACCGTGTAATGAAACGTAGGCTAAATCCAAAGAAATATTATAAGTGGTATTTTAAATGTTTACTTACGACGTATTGAGCTTATAATCTGAGTGGTATATAAATTTTGGTTGTTACTTAAATATCGCTTCATATAAAATATAAGTATAATATGACGTAATAGTTTCGCTTAAACTATCCTATCTTACCTATGCGTATTCAGGCTTTCGAAACATTTCAATCTGCCGTATTTTAAATAAATTTTAACCAACGCTTTTCTGTATTTTATTTTACTAGATCAATCAGAATTTTTATTTTATATTCTAAATTTCGGGTTTTTTCATCAAGGTATTCGTTTTGTTTTGTCTTTCTTTCATGAGCTGAGAGTCAATTTACCGGATACATTTTATCTTGCATATATTAATTATCAACTAAGTACTTTAAGAGGGTTTAGTATGTAGCCTACCTTGCAGCAACACTTAGTAACGTTTCTAAAAATAAATGCTCATCATGAAAACAAAATATAAAATAGCGCTTTTTACTTACTTCGAAATAATGTAAGCTGAATTTATATGCTCTTAACATTAGTTATATTCTCTTAGCATTAGAAACATAATAATTTCAAATAAATAATCCAACTAAAAATTTAGTTGTTTAGTTACCGTACACTGCTGCTCAAAACTAAGCCACATATAAGTCACCGTTTATGCACACACAATGTTACACGTATATTCATTCTCATCTATTACCAGCAAAACCTTTTTAAGAACACATACTTAACAACGAACATGTCTACATTGTATCGTTGGTTACACTGTTTGATTACACAGTGTTTGCATTGTATTTCTTTTGACTCATGTAAATAAACAGGCTACTGCATTTCAGAAACCGCCGTTCTTCGACAAACTAACTGAATTCAAAATAGTTGTATAAAAAATATTTAGTTTTTCCTTTAATTAACACACCATCGACTTTCAAGAAGCTACGAAAGAGTCTTTCAATGTAAAAACGTTATAAAAATTACATAGATTCTATACAAATATTTAATACTTTTACATTTTCTTCGTGTGATTAAAAAAACATTAGGCGTACGTTACTTACACAATGTTTCTAGAAAACCAAATTGTACTCTAGACCTCTGTTAAAACTACTTGACTATAAATCTTAAATAAAAATATCTTACCTGTTTAGTGATACATTTGGATGTATCTATAGCCTATGTGAAAATAAGCATACAATAAATGTTAAGTTAATAAATGTCCTACGAGTTTCCGCTACGCTACAGTATTTTGAACACATATCATAATTATATTATTGAAATGTGCATAATTTTTCTAAGTGTAAATAGACAATGACCAATTATCTGCAAAATACACATACGTATTCACAAAATATTATTAAATTTAAGTTCATAATGTGCCTTATATTTATATATCATTAGTTCAAAAACATCGTTTAGCTACTATTTTCACTATCTTATGATTAATCAGTGTGTACGATGGTGAAGATCAAGCCACTAGACGAGCACTATCCAGATCGTGATTTCGATTCTGACCAGTTCACTCAGTTTTGCATGATTTTTTTTTCATTTAATAGTGATAAATTTAGAAATAACTTTACAGTGAACATCGTAGATCAACAGACTAAATCTACCAAAAATACCTGTATATTTCTGAATGAAGTAGATACCACTACACACATTCATAGTAAAATGTTAATTTTACAATGTGTTTTGTGTAAATGTAACTGGCATTAGTGGTAAAATCTTGTTATATTCAATGCATATGTACATTTATATAAAATAGCGTAAAAATACACCAACAGATAGGGCCTATGACACAGTTATAAAATCGTATTGATTTTACTTTTAAAATTAAAATATTATCTTAGGCGAATATAGTGGTCAAAAGAAGCACAAGTTCTGTGCAGAAATAAACTAACATCAGGGTGGATACTGTACTATTACATACATTATAAGTGAAAAGTTCACAAATTTTTTAGGCAAGACGTCAATGTACCCACACTACGGGTTGCGATAAAGAGACTTCCAAGATTAAAGTAGGATCTGAAACACTTGGATAGTAACTCGGTGCTCATTAAATTATATGAGCGAAGAGTCTGCAATGGAACGATATTTGAATGATTCATGCAGTGGTGAATTTTGATTGAATGCAGATTTTTTGGACATAGGCCATTGCTGTTTTGCACCGTTTGTCATGGAAAAATACCGAAAATCAAAAAATAGATAAATAAAAGATATGGAGATAAAAATGTACAGAAAACAAGAATGATTCAGCACGGGCAAAAATGTTCAACATATAAATAACAGACAGCACAAGAAGTCCATTGAAGGAACTTAGTCATGAAAACTAATAGCCTACATACAACAACACAGGCGAATACAGTGGGGTAACAACGAGACAGATTAAATGCAGGCAGTCAACAAACCTGGACAACGCAGCAAACATATAAACACAGCGCTGAAGATAAACAAGTACTACGGTCAACACAACGACAATAGCACTGACGAACACAGAAGGTTTCCAATGAGAACAAGTTACGACGTTTCGGGAACTGACATCTGTTCCCGTCGTCCCGTCATTTTATCTTCATTTTTTTTAAATTTATTTGTTTGATTTTCGAAATTGTTCCTTGACAAACAGTGCAAACCTGCAATGGCGCATGTCCAAAACACTGCGTCAAGTGTGCAATGGAGCCGTGACTTGTGTCATGTCGTGCCGTCTCGCCTTGTCGCGTCCGGCCTGGCAGGAGGGTTTCTGCCGGGGAGTTCACTCAGTGCTGGGGTGGTCTCCGAGTACCTGAGGGCGACCAGAGAGCCAACACGGTCTTCGTGAAGAGCTCGCGTGTTTGTAACGCGACGGAAGAAGTTGGTTAGCTCCGCCAAACATACTTGAAATTGATTTTCTCCGTTCGGCTTACCGGCACACAAGTACGTGAACTTTCCCAGGCGTAGTACTGGTATCTTTGGATTGGTAGCATGGCGAGTCGCTTTCTTTCACAGCTCTCGCTGAGTGCCTGCACTGTTAACCGTTTTTACCTTCAATTCACGAAGAATTACAAGTGATACGTACACTTACTTCGAACATGAATCCAAAAGAATAATTTGGTGTGTTAACAAAACATTCTTAAGTCTATAGCAACGAACACCTTTTTTTTTTCCAAGCGGTTTTATCTTCGTTAAGAACGAATCACGACTACAACTCGGGAGTCGAAACACACCGTAGTTTCTACGCAGACTCAATTACTTGAAATTACGAATAACTTTTCGTTTATTATATTCAATTCTTCGTAATAACGTCCGAAAAATTGACTATAATTTCTAACAGCGTAGCCCTAGGCCTCGGTTGTTTTTCTCGTGCGTGTCCTTCAGGTCGTACTGTGGTGTGTTTGAATTATACCTATATGAAACCTATTTACATTATTTGATGTAGGCTAAATTCAGTTTCTTAAAAAGGATTCAGTGAAGTTGGTGTTATTTAAAAATGATTTTAAAATCCAAACTGTGATATTTGCAGAACATCTTAAACAATTTATGTTTAAACTAGTTAATATAATTATGGTGATAGGACCTAAATTTGGGCTACGCATTCATTATTCAATAATGTGAGATTTTTAGGTTTTTATGTTTTCAAAGGTTTAGAGTTAATACTGCACTGTTTAACATTTTCACCTTAAATTTACGAAGACCGCTCGTTACAAATTATCCAGGGATGTTCGTAAATTTACGAATACTGAAACCACTTACTTTGAACACGAACACAGAAGAATATAAGGTAAAAGCACCTATTATGAGACCTTTCCTAATATGAGAACCTAGACTTTCTCAGCCGGGAGCTCCTGAACTCTAGCGGACAATACACTAACTCGGTGCAGTGAACGTTTTCTTGCGTGTGTATTGTTTTCATTAGCGAGCGAATGTGTAGACAAGCGTGGTTACCTATTTTGTGTTTTACGAGCTATCGAGTTTTCCACCGAGATTACAGAAACGGCTTACATATAAATCAAGGTAAGGTTACTTGTTATAACATTCATACACGATCATTGCTATATAGATGAGTGGTTATGTGCATGCTAGTGAGATTGTGTTTTGTGCACTTTTTGTATCCGCAACACAATGTCTTTTGTTGCATATTGATGGCTCCTATTATGAGACCTACAGAGTACCCTTTTATGGGATACTATCTCATATTAGGAACCGGGTCTCATATTAAGAGCTTCCTGCTAAATAAAGTATTATGCATTTAAACATCAGAATATCATTTAACTATCGCCTTGTTACAATACAATGATTATTTATTATGTTAAAATGTAATTAAATTGCTTCATATCTAGTATATAGTAATATAATTCTCGTTATTAACAAACTGTAATGACATATATCATAATTAATGCTAGTCTTAGAATATAAATTCATAGTCATAAATTAACAGTTTTCTTTGCCTAAAATGACATTGATTTGAACTTTATTATTACCCTTCATATTAATGTTTTTCTTTTAGATGGATCCTAGCCGAAATCCGAAAAGGAAGAAATGGGACAAGGAGCAGATGATCCTAGCTGTCAAAGCTGTACAAACAGGTACTATGGGTTACAAGTCAGCAGCGAAACATTTTGGGGTACCAAAAAGCACAGTGGAAAGGTATGTGAAAAATACTGAATTGCGTTCTGATGATTTGGTAAATGTGCCATTAGGAAGAAGGCCTACATTAAGCTGTAAACTAGAAAATGAACTTGTAACATACTGCATTGAGATGGATAAAAGGTTTTATGGGTTGAGGAAATGTGATATTAAAAGGATGGCCTTCCAACTCGCCATTGCTAATGGTATCAAACATCCATTCTCAGAAAAAAATAAATCAGCTGGTAAGAAGTGGATGGGTTCTTTCTTAAAGCGTCATCCACAGTTGTCATTAAGAGTTCCCCAAGGCATTTCTCACGCCAGAGTAAAAGGTTTCAGTCCTGAAAATGTAAAAAAATTTTTTGAGCTCTATGTAACTGAATTTGACAAAATTAAAGGCCGTCCTCACAGGTTGTACAATGTTGACGAGACTGGGGTAACTGTGGTACAGCACAGAGCTGAGATGGTAATATCCCTGAAAGGAAAACGAGAAGTAGCTGCACTGACATCAGCTGAGAGAGGGTCACTCATAACAGTCGTTACTTGCATGAATGCAGTTGGTTCTTTTGTCCCTTCATTGATAGTGTGGCCAAGGAAGAATATGAAAATAGAACTCATGGATGGGGCACCAGCTGGTTCTATTTGGGGATGCCACCCTTCTGGATGGATTCAGGGGGATTTGTTCACAAAGTGGTTTGATCATTTTATTGAATATACAAAGCCATCACTTGAAGACCCTGTTCTTCTTGTTCTCGATGGCCACTACTCACACACCAGAAATGTTGATGTGATACGATTGGCTAGAGAGAACCACGTATCAATCATTTGTATCCCTCCTCACAGTTCACACAAAATGCAGCCACTGGATGTAGGCTTCATGAAGCCACTGAAAACCTATTATGCCTCAGAAATACAGTATTTTTTAAGAAACAACCCTAACCGTATTGTAACACCACTCTTGGTTGCAAAGTTGTTCAGTGCAGCATATCAACGAGCTGCAACAATGGAAATAGCTGTCAATGCATTCCGCAAAACAGGATTGTACCCATTCAACAGTGATGGGTTTCGTGAATGTGACTTTGTAATTCACAGTTGTCAAGAAATTCTTGATAGAGATGTTCATACCAGTGCAACTATCATCGCCACTTCGAATGACACATCAACTGGTGCAGGACCATCTAATTCTCACCCTGTTCTGCCTATGGATCGCCCACATTTTTCTGGCACAGGGCCTTCTGATGATAGTCCTGCTCAAACTATGGACATCACACCTATCTCCTAAAGACATTAAGCTACTTCCTAGTCTTTCAGCAAATTTACAAAGCCGAAGATGTGGCAAAGCATCTGTAATAACCTCATCGCCTTACAAATCTGATCTCCTGAAGTTTGTAAGTTTGAGAAGTTTGAGTTTGGAAAGAGCAACAACAGCAAAAATTAAAAAAGAAGCTGCATGGAAATGTCATAAAACCCTGACGAAAAAACCTTCTGCCAACTCACAAAAGACAAGATCACGAAGTTGTACAAGAAGATTAATGGAACAATCCAGCAGCGACGAGTCGGATGATGATTTCGACATCTTATCAGATAGCTCTGGTGAAGAAGACAACGATGCTGAGTGCCTCTTCTGTGGATGCATATTTTCAGATGACAAACATGGCGAACAGTGGATACAGTGTATTGTCTGCTGTCGTTGGGCTCATGAACATTGTGGTGCCACTGACAGTCACTTTGTGTGTCCTCAGTGCCAAAAGAGGATAAAGAAATAATGTGTCCCATATTAGGAAACCTTTTTTTTCCTTTGGAAAAGTGCAGTGTCTTCCTTTTTTTGCATAGGACGTAAATTTATTAGTTTAAAACAATATGTATATATTGCATTTTATATTTAAACATATCAAGTGATTTATTAGATGTCAAATGTTAATTTATGTTCACTTAATAAAAATATATGAATTTTATTTAAAAGGGGTCCCATAATAGGTGCCTTTACCTTACTTCGTATAGGATCAAAACATACAAAAATACTCTTCTTTTGTTTACGTGAGTGTTCAACCTTTGTTTAGAACGAAGCTTTCAACTCGGAAATTTTAAATACAGCATAGCTTTTTTTTTACGAAGATTCGGTTACTTGAAATAACGAAGAAGTCTTGGTTTATTTGAGTTGAATAGTTGGTTGGGAATCCCGCTCCTGAACAGCGCGACGCAGGCCGACTCACGAACTGCCATCGGACACGTGTGCAGGTATCGGTCGCACACTCTCGCGTGGCGAAGTGCTTGCAGACACACGACGAAGGTATTCGTTGCTGGTTGAGAGCGAAGCAGAGGGATGGTTCGCCGAGAGAGGCAGGCTCATAAAATCAATCTGGCGAGCGGGAACCTGCCGCGCGGCCGCCATTTTGTCTGCGTCTGTGCGGCCGCGCGGTTCCCCAAGTCCCGCACACAGACTGGCGCTGCGCCTGGCCCACATCGCGCGCTGCAGCTCAGGCTGCTTCGCCACACGTATTCCAAGCTGCTTCGAAAAAAAATTGGTTGTCTGTAAAGTCGGTTCACGGACGATAGTTTACCGTGACCACGTCATAACAAAACATTGATGAAATGATTGCATACTTTTATGAATAAAATTGAATCATTTTTATTGAATTATCACTAGTTTATATGGATACAAAGAACGAGTGAAATGAAATTGACTATTTAATTGATACATTTACTTTTATTTGTACTCATTCATTCAAATATGTTTATTACTTTAACGAACAGATTATTTTAACTGTAACTTTTATACATGTTTGCTATTTAACTTCTTCCAATCTGTGTTATTCCGTTAAGGATAGGACGATGATAGGAAAAGTAGGAAACGAATGGGAGTGTTTCAAGTTTAATGTGCCTCGAAAAAGTCAAATCGATGGTTGTTCCAATCGAGTGGAAGAGAGATAGATGCGGCACAAGCGTACAATGAGCGTAACGGGACACAGCGTAACGGGACACTTTTTCGTGCGTGCAGCCGGCGTTCATCGATTTATTAGACGTTGTCACGTCAAAAGGTTCGAAAACCTACACCGGAAAAGAAATGGCAATTTACGAGGAGAATCCATGGAAACTCGCTCTCACATCTAAAGCAGCAAGGCAGACATTTAGAACCTATTTAAAATGGAAGGCAATGGCGGCGATACCATTTAATTACTTTTATCTCACATTAATTTAAATAATTCTACATTTATATTTGTTTTATTATAAATTGCCTGTAGTGTGCTTGTGAAGTTTAGCACCCATCAAAATCACTTAAACAATTGCTAAGTATAAATATTTATCATTTTTATTAGAATTAATGCAAAATATGGCCCAGTCTAAGGTGGCTTGTAGTCCCGCTATCCGACACCTCCTACACAACCAACACCATCCATTAACATTACCTATGGTATTAAATTACCGTGGTTATAATGTAAACTGTCATGTTTTATAAGCATTTTCTCATCGTTACTAGCAAGTTTACAGTTCCAGATAGCTCCCACAGTTTCTGTCGGAATTCACGAACAAAAATCACGAACGAACCCCAACTTTCAGCCCCACCATTGTCTCATGGCACAAATTTCCACCCATGTAACACAATACCTACTCATTTTTCTCCTTGTAAATTTCCTAAAAACGTTTCTCTTCAATAACTGCAGTTAGCATCGCCATTCTTTTGTTGATGTGTGAACGTCTTAGCTCTCGGTATACCTTATTTGTAGAGACCTGCAAAATTCGCGGTTTCGATGGCCTTCAGGATAGACTGCACATACCACTGTACACTCGGACAAATAACGCAAGTTCATTGGCTGCCGAATTGTAAGTCGTCTCAGTTGGTTTGTCTGTGATTCGATCCTTCTTTGGATGAGGGACTATAACTGGTTGAGATTCGTCCAGATGAACAGTAAGCCAATAGCAAAATTATCTAAGAGGTATATGTGTTTGAATTCTAGCCTATCACCGAATGAATCCGCGAATTTTGCAGGTCTCTACGTTTTTGGTAGGAGTAACTTCGTGAAGGGAACGAAAGTCGATTGGAACGGAAATGTGTAAACACGATGCTGCTGTGGAAGTCTTAGAAATCTCGAAAGATGGCGGACATGCGTGATTCACCCGTATATAGGTACTTACTTTCGCGAACCTCGAGGACTGCATTAAGCGTATTGGTGTGGCAAACTAAACTTTATAGTAGTAGGCCTATAACTATCCTGTAAAACTTTATGTTATAATTTAGAGTCATAAAAAAATTATGAAAACTTAAAAATAAACATTACAATTTTAACAATCCTTAGTTATCATTGAAATGTGTAGAGATTGCGCAGCGTTCATCATACTGTAGAGACACAAGAACTTGATAGCCTGCAAATATTCGACACCATGTTGAATAAATTAATTTTGTGATTAAATTTGTACTGTTAAATTTTAAATGTTGAATCAGCTCAATAATTTTAAGGTTTGTTTTTAAGAAGTATTTACAGACTGATTTCTATCGTTTAGCCTAAGCAAAACCTAGTGTACATAAATTTAGGTACTTAGTGTTATAATGCGTGTTTTGAAATGATTTAGGCTAATTTTGTTTTAATGTATATACTAAACTTTAACTTTTAGTTTTGAAAATACTTCAAAGATAACGCCGCGTTCGTAATTCTTTAGAGAACAAACAAATTGTTAACTAACTTAGACGCCATGTTTGTTTCAACACAATTTTCCTACCTGCAAAATTATAAATATTTTTAAAGTTGCGATTATATTTTGTTATGACTATTAAAGTTTACAAAATGTATTCCAGAATGGCCTGACTACCACAAAGTTTACTTTTGGCACACCAATAGGCCTACATTTATTACATCCCCTGTTGTTTGCGATGGTTAATATATACGGGTTCATGTTGCCACACGTGGGTCCGCCATCTTGACTTCTTCGCCTCGTGGCTATAGCTGTTTCTGCATGCATGCGCATTTGACTTTCAATTTGTTAAATTTACATTGTGTAATGCCCGCTTTTTTGATCTGACAACGTCTAATAAATCGATGAACGCCGGCTGCACGCACAAAAAAGTGTCCCGTTACGCTGTGTCCCGTTACGCTCATTGTACGCTTGCGCCGCATTTATCTCTCTTCCACTCGACTGTTTATAAAGTGAAGTGAAAAGTTAATGTGGTTTTCATTGCTTATTACAACAAGAATTTCGGCAATAAAGGTTAATTATTCTTGCATTTTAAAAATCTAATTACTAGTATAATTTTAAGTATGTATTCTTTTATTATTAAAATAAAAATGATTCAATTTTATTCATAAAAGTATGTAATCATTTCATCAATGTTTTGTTATGACGTCGTCACGTTAAACTATCGTCCGTAAACCGACTTTACAGACAACCAATTTTTTCATTGCGTTTCTGGTGCATGCTAGAGTTTCAACTTCAGCGCGCCTAAAGAAGTATAACCTCAAACACGCAGGCGATGATAATTCCGCTCCAGGGGGAAATGTCCCATGTTCAGCGTTGAGGCATTTGCGTGCGACGCGTTCGATACTCCTGTTGTATTATCTTAAATTATCATCTTGTCAAACAGAATTAGTTATGTTTTAAAAAGGAAAAAAAAATGTTAACTCCACACCCCCCCCCCCCCAAATCAATACTTTTCGTATATTTATCACACTCAGCATTATTTTAAAGAATTATTCGTTAAATTTCGTGTCAGAGTTTCGTATTATTACTTCATTTGCAACTTGAAGACATGTGAATCTGCTTGTTACTGTGGGAGATGTTTGCTCATCACTGACGTGTGCTGAAAGAATAGCTCACCTTTCCCCCCGTTCCTTATTTGTTGAATGCACTGTTTATTTCCCTTTTTTACAAAGATTTTATTCCCTGGTTGTGTAAGGCTGCCCTGAAATACCGTGGGGTTTTTCACTTTTGGAACACATAATTATATGGAGATTATGTTACAGTGATCGAAAAAAACTTGCCACTACCTGGGTTTGGTGCCTTTTTGCGAATAATTTGGTTTGGAGAAAGGTTATCTTGTATCAGATTGTGAGTAAAGACTCAATAACTGTTCTAATTGCTTGGACTCAGTAATCCTGGGTTTTGAAGTGAACGTATTGCTGTAGATTTTCCAATATTGATATTAAAATGTGGTTAGAAAGACAGCAGAGTGGCGTTCGAATTCAATGGGCAGGCGTCATGGACAAGCAGACCGAGAAACTTTCAAGACTCGTACACATACGAACAACATTTGCGGCGGAACTAGTTTCACGTGGAAAACTTAGAGTGGCAAGAGGAATCATGGGGAGATCAACTCAGAGTCTCAACGGTATCTGGAAATATGCGAGTAAATTTCTGTACAATCAACAATCACTAATCACCTTAAAATTTCCCCGGAAAGTTCAATCCCTTCAATCTCAGAACCTTTAAGGTTTTGGCCATTTCAATGTACGCAGCTGCGACTCCTCTTCATGTAGTACCGGTAGTCTCTACACCTTATGCCCTTCCCATGCACTACTATCTAGGAGTCACTGTAGGCTTAACCACGCATAGTAAACATTAACGCCCTTTACAGAGTTTCTTCGTCTTTACAAGAAGAAAAGTCTAAATAACTTACTTAAAAAGGAAGTTTATATAGATTCTCTGGGTACAACCAGTTGTTCTGAAAAAAAAAAAAAAAATTTCTGCAGTCTGGCCAGTTTGAACTCTCATGCTAGCATTTTAAGAGTTCAGAGGATTTATAAAGATTCAGTGGGCATTAGTTTTGAAGGTGTGAACGTCTTATTTCCTCAGAGTAATAATGCTATAGTGAACCCATAAATGACTTACGGAGGGTTTTTTATCGTGTGATAATAGTGGGGTACACTGAGAAAATGAATTTTTTCTATGAGCCAAATACATTTGTTTTCATGAGGGCTGTTTTGTTCGGACAATATTTATTTGATTCTACCGAACGTTTATTTGATCGTGCTAAACGCTAGATGTGCAAACAAACAAAAAATGTTCCCATAAAAATTCATTTGTTTGAAAATTATTTATTATGCCAAGAAATTATTTGGTTGGTTCAACACTTGAAACTAATATTTAGTTTAGCCAAATACATCATTGAAATTCTCCAACTAAACCGTATGTTTGCTTAAACTTCAACAGTTCAAACAAATGTTTTATAGCGGCAACAATTAATTCTGTTAGCTATTCTAAACCACTTTGTTGGCGTATCTGTTTTTATTTTGTTGGGTACGATGAACCAACTCCATCACAGCACTGAATATGGCTGAAGACTCGCACATGCTGATGAGTAATTTGCACGAGTTCATTATTCTTACGTATGTACACGTGTTGAGATACTGGCCGATGAGACAACCAAGATACCTTAGAAGATTGTGGTTTTAGCAGCTTAGGTAACGTTTTTGCAGGTAAGTTAAATTTTATTAACTTATTATTCGTTTACTTGTAGGCTACTTGTTTTGTATTAACTGAATATATAAGTATCACATGCGTGTTTAAAACCTTGAATATTTACAGTTCATCATGATTTCGCCCATGGCATAGACCCTGCAATCTGCTGTTGTATTTTCGTCCAAAACACACAATCTAAATTTTTTTTTGACATTTCACCGAGTCCATGCTGATCCTGTATAGTAGCTATTCATATAAGCAGTGAATTTTCCTCTGTCTTCGTTCGTCTCAGTTCTTTGTTCTTTTTAGTTAAATTTTCATCAAATATAGGTCTTACAAAGTCTAATTTGTATATTTTTTAAGAAAGGACACATGTTTCATGAATTTTAAGTTATATCAATGTTTAATGATATCGCAAATAGCCAACGGCATGAAAGTAATAAAATTACATAGTATACTTTTCCGTTTATATTATTATAAAGGAAAGTATTTTTATTTAAAAAAATTAATAACAAGATTAAAATTCTTATTCTTTGCTTTAGGTCATGTTTTCCTATTATTCTTTAATAGGGTGTTTTGATAATTCAAGCAGTTAACCACTTTAAGTAGAAAGGTTAGGTATATAAACAAAACATAAAATCGTGAGAATGGTTTGTAAAGTTATCTCAAAAACATAAAACATTTTGTGATATAGTGTAAACGGTTGAATAGGCTGTTATCTACACTAAAAATACCATAAAATATTAACGATAGGTTAGCTGCATTTTAAATTGGTAATTCCTTACCGACCATTCAAATGAATTTACACTGTTTTGGTGAGTTACTAGAGTATGTCTTATGGGAAAATATAAAAACTTTAGAAAATTGTATTTTTGATGGTAATTCTGAAAAAAGAGCTAATTTTCTAGAAAAAAATCCAAAATGCTTTCCTTTATTTCTTGACATGTATTTTAATCTTTCTATTTGAGGGCATTGTGATATTTCAAGTATTTTACCATTAGTTTACCATTTTAAAGAGTGGTTAGGTTAGGTGAGTTGCATAAAAGTACTTAAAAATAGCGTGTATGGATGGTTAGGTTACGTTAGCTACATAAAAATATTGTATATTCATTTCAATGGTTGGTTAGGCATTACCAATTGAAAATATAGCTTATTTAACAAAACCATTTCTCTTATTATTTAATAGTATGTTTAATGTACAACTCTAATGATTTAAAATAATTTAATGTAGCTAATAAAACCCAAGTGTCAATGCATGCAATCTCACAGTATTTTTAACGTGATTCTGAAGGAGAGCCACATTTTTTTTTGTAAAACTTGTAATAAATATATATATTTTATACTTTATGGCATGTATTCTAATCGCTATCTAAACGTAAGTTCTCTTAAAGTAGTTTAACGATAATTGACCATTTTAAGCAGTGGCACATTAAACTAATCATCAAATCATGAGAGTGGTTGGTTACATTACGTTAGCTACATTGTGGACAGTTGGTTGGGCTAGGTTAACAACAATTAAAATATTTTAAAATTTTGTGAATGTTTGGTTAGGTAAGGTAACCTATACCTATTAAGTACATATAATTTGAAATTGTGTGAACGCTTGGTTAGCTACATTAAATATACTATCAAATATTACAAACGGTTAGTTGGGAAAGTTAGCTACATTTTCTATTGGTAATTCCTAACAATCGTTTAAATAATTTTACTGTAATTTTATTGTACATAACTTAACATACTTTCCAAAAAATTCTAAAATATTTTTTGACGTGACAACGTCCAATAAATCAATGAACGCCGGCTGCACGCACGAAAAAGTGTCCCGTTACGCACATTGCCCTGTTACGCTGTGTACCGTTACGCTCATTGTACGCTTGCGCCGCATCTATCTCTCTTCCACTCGATTGGAACAACCATCGATTTGACTTTTTCGAGGCACATTAAACTTGAAACACTCCCATTCGTTTCCTACTTTTCCTATCATCGTCCTATCCTTAACAGAATAACACAGATTGGAAGAAGTTAAATAGCAAACATGTATAAAAGTTATAGTTAAAATAATCTCTTCGTTAAAGTAATAAACATATTTGAATTAATGAGTGCAAATAAAAGTAAATTCATCATTTAAATTATAGATTTCATTTCACTCCTTCTTTGTATCCATACAAAATAGTGATAATTCAATAAAAATGATTAAACTTTATTCATAAAAGTAGGCAATAATTTTATCAATGTTTTGTTATGACGTTGTCACGTTAAACTATCGTCCGTAAACCGACTTTACAGACAACCAATTTTTTTCCGTTCGATCTCATTAAATAAACCGGTGTGGCATTAGATTTTGCGGTTGATTAGGAAAGGTTAGCTACATTATAAATACTTTAAAACATTGTGGATGGTTGGTTATATTAGGTAAGTATAGCTACATTAAAAATACTGCAAAATCATTTTATGGTTGCTTAGCAAATAATTTTTTAATATGTAGCTATCCAGGGCTAGGAAACCGTTTACATGATTTCACAGTATCTTTAATGTAGCTGTCATAACCAAATCAACCGTCCACAATGTTTTAAAGTATTTATAATGTAGCTAACCTAACCTAATTGACAATTAGTTATCATGAGTTGTCCAAAATAAACATTCACGGAATATGGGGCGTCCCGAGAATATTTGTGGAAGACAAAGGCTTCCTAGATTTTATACGGTATGAAAAAAAATACAAATCCACGAAGTACGTTTCTTCAATTAGGTATTTTCCTCTAAAAACAATTAAAAATAAATACCGTTGCCTTGTTTATGATATTTCCTTTTATCAACATCGCCATATTTATTTACAATGAACAAAAAAATTTGGTTGTCTGTAAAGTCGCTTTACGGACGATAGTTTAACGTGATAACGTCATAACAAAACATTGATGAAATGATTGCATACTTTATGAATAAAATTTAATATTTTTATATTAATAATAAAAGGATAAATACTTGAAATTATACTAGTAATCAGGTTTTTAAAATGCAAGAATAATTAACCTTTATTGCCGAAATTGTTGTTGTAATAAGCAATGAAAACTACATTAACTTTTCACTTCACTTTATAAACAGTCGAGTGGAAGAGAGATAGATGCGGCGCAAGCGTACAATGTGCGTAACGGGACACAGAGTAACGGAACAATGTGCGTAACGGGACACTTTTTCGTGCGTGCATCCAGCTTTCATCGATTTATTAGACGTTGTCACGTCAAAAAAAAAAAACCGCTCTCTCGTCTGTGAAAAGAAGGCTTCCCCTCGCATGGGCCCGGCGAGCCAGACAGAACGTAGCGCGACCCAAACAGAGGCCTCAGTCTCCGCCCAGCCACACGACCACGCGGCCATTCATGTCCCGTTAGACATCCACCACCCTGGACCCTACTCAGGCTTTCCGGGCTCCCTACCTCTGACCTGCTGCATGGAAACCATATACGTACCATGTTGACGTGATAACGTCTTATGACTCGATGAACGCCGGCTGCACGCACGAGAAATTGTCACGTTCCTCCTGAGCCGAGCGTGCGAGAACTCGCCAACCACCGTGCGAGAAAATCTTCTGTAATATCAAACAGGTTAAGGCGGGCTTTTTAACTAATTGTTCTTGATTATATCTAAACAATTTATTTAAATTAGATTTGCAAAAACAGTAAATAATATTTGAAAATTAAAAAGTATGCAATTTTTCATCAATGTTTTCTTATGACGTTATCACGTTAAATTATAGTCCGTAAACCGACTTTACAGACAATCCCCCTTCTTTTTCTTGTAGTACAAATTTAAAAAAAATATTTGTTTTTAAATGCTAGATCACAATAGATTATCACTTTACTCATTTTTCATTGTCCGGTTTGCCTTTTCCATATATATTTGGGACACAGTGAAAAGTGCATTAATTACATAAGGTGACCTGATTAGGTACACTCTGTTTCACAATATTTTTAAAATATTACTGATAGACGTCTTCAGAGTTGGAAGATCTGTAGGCTATACTGCACTTCTACATGTGTTTACGATGCTGATTACTAGCATCTCTACAATTCATAACGTTGTAATTTTGAAATTAATTTAGATTTTCACTTATATTCCGGAGAATATTTTTACAGTCTCACTTTGGGTCCTAGCAGTGGTTTTTAAAGATCTTCGCCGTGACACCCGAGCCAGTGTCCCAGCTAAAGGCGTTTCCACTCTCTACCAGTTTATAACTTCACAAAGAGCTAATTCGCAACCGTCGCGTGCATGCGCATACACTGGTACGATGACGTCACAGGCAAAACGAATACTGCGCGTAAAACACGTGCAGACACGACCCAGTTGTTAGTCTCGTGGTTATCAGCGTTTCAAAACTGACGGTATTTTGTAGCACCGACCATCACTGTACCGAGCGGATAAGAGAGGTTTTCTTAACAAACTTTCAATCATTGGTTTTTATAAAAACCGAAGTAGGTTAACATGTTCACGTTCTACTGTGTTTGTTTGTGGCCTGTTGTGTTGCGGGTAAAAAGAGGGGGGTTATAAATAAGACAAATTGTGTTTGCCTGTTGGTTAGGCAAGCGTTTCTTAAGTCTGATAAATGAAAACAATAATATGGTTTTGTGTATACCACATAGGCTATACCTTACTTTAAACAACACGTCTTTAATTATTTAAAGGAAAGTGTAGGTATTTTATTTTACTGCAGGTAGATTTGTTAATACCAGCCACGGAAAAAAAGTTTATTTTTCATAACTTTTAAAGCAGAGCGAGACCTGCTGTATGAAAACAATATCCGTACAATTTTTTTTCTTGTACTGCAAATTCAAAAATTGTTGTTTTTAAATGCTAGATCACGATAAATTATCACATTACTCATTTTTCATTGTCCGGTTTGCTTTTTCCATATATATTTGGGACACCTTGAAATGTACATTAATTGAATAAAGTTACCTGATTACACTCTTTTTCACAATATTTTTAAAATATTACTGATAGACAACTTTAGAATTGGAAGATCTGTATACTGCACTTTTACGATGCTTATTCCATGAACATTTGAACTTCGATTATCCGTGACCCGATTTACTGGGCAATCGGTTAGCCGGGTTCTAAATTAAACATTAAACATTGGGGGGGGGGGGGGGGGGGTGACCATGCCCGAAATTGTGCTGTATTTTATAACCTAAATAAATTCGAATTCGCTTATCCATGCTGACCTCCCCGTAATGTAAATGTATGTACAGTTATGACTACAACATTTCCTTTGTTTGCAAAGTGAGAAGACATTGTAAATGACTTTACCAGCCTGAAGCAAACAAACTACATGGAAAAGTCTGCTCATGAACTGCAGTGTATTTTCAGCCAGAGAGGTTTGAAGTATGGTACGTAATTATTTACAGTTTTCATAACTGATATTAAATTATATTATTTAATGCGTGAGTATGCCAGGAATTGATTATATTAGCACGTTATAATAATAACATGTGGTTTCTTCATAAAATAAAAAGAAAAAAACTATTTTCACTCACAACATAAAAATATTGATTCTTTGTTTTACAAGCATTGCCGTAAAAGTAATAACTCTTCATAAGATAAATGTACGGTTTTAGGATAAATTTTATAAACAATTCTGCAATAATACAAATTCTTCTGAGACACGTGAAGTTGATGAATTCACAAAAAAATTAAAAGAAATGTTAATATATATCTACAGAATACGCCATTTTAAAGCATAGCAATCATTGTACCATTGATCACCCAGTCTACAAAACATCAAAATGCAATAAATGAACCATTTACATATTAAACAATCTTTATCAATTAAATATTTTTTTATTAATTTATAGTGTATACATATACTTAAAATTGTAATCCTACAGTTCAAATGTAAAGTCATAATATATTAAGGTACACCAAAAAAACTCTAAATTCAAACAATACACCAGTAATAACCTGGAAAGTGTAGATAATATAAATTTACTGTACTCAGCTTGTAAATCTGTTCTAGTGAATAATCATCCATTTACACTTTCTAAGTCATTACTGGTGTACTGTTTAAAAAACAAAAATTATGAGAAATAATTTATCATTAGTTAGTTATTTTCCTAACATGGAGGCAAATGAAAGAAATTTAAGTTAGGTTCAAAAACAATCCTGCAGATATAAGTGAATATAAGAATTATATATAAGTAAATGACATAACAAAAAAGGAATTTTTGTCATTTTGAAGCCAAATTGTTCACATTTTGGCACAATTTGGATTAGCTTTTGCATTTAATAACAAACTTCTTCAGTTACATTTGTGATACTTGCTTCAAGAAGTTTGCGTGAAAAATCTAATTGAAATCTGAATCAAAAATTTGTTGTTGACTTATAGGCTACATTAAAATTATTAGAGATAAATAAATATTTCTACTAGCTTATGTAATATTAAACATTACATTATTACAGCACACTTTTTATTGGAACATATAGTTTTACATTCAAAATTAATTATTGGCTATAATCACATATTATAATATCGTTATATGCACACTTTTTATTGGAACATATAGTTTTACATTGAAAATTAATTATTGGCTATAATCACATATTATAATATCGTTATATTGTAGAAGTAGAAAAAAACTCGTGTTTTCAGAATTCATTTCGACTTTGCATGCAAACTACTTGAAGAAAGTATGCCATCTGTGTCTAAAGAAGTTTTTTGTAAGCAAAAGCTAATCTAAGTTGTAGCCAAAGTATGAACAGTTAATTTAGCTTCAAATATTTATGAGCTAGTGTAATATTTAACATGACATTATTTAACTCCACTTTTTATTAAAGAATATTTTTTATCTTCTAAATTATACGTAAATTATCACATATTTTAATAGGAATAGCCTGTAAGTATAAAATTTTCATAAACTCTAAATGCAAAAAAAAATTTATATTGGAGACGAGGTCCAGTATTATAATTATTTGATTCCTCTTGAAAGCTTCACCCATGCCTCGTGATTACGGCTCAGTACTACCTAGTTATTATAATTCTCCTTTTAAAGGTAACCGTGACAGCTTACGCCAATGAATGTTGTAACTCTCTAAACATTTTGTCACCAAAAATAACCCTTTTAAATGGAAGCCAATGCATACAATTCACCAACAATTTTACATTCTTACTGCAACAATAATGTTATTTTCTTAGACACAGTTATCTTTTCTTCTGTAGCAGTTTCCCAGTAAAACCAATGAATGCAAACAAAAAATATTTGAGTGCTCTATAAGAACTAACATATTAATTGTAAATACAGATGAATAACCTTGAGGTGTGATATTGTATACTTCCCCCCCCCCCCTTATTCCACCAAACCAGTGCATTCCTATTTCTTTTGAATATTTAACAACCACGTGAAGATCACACCAGTCCAACAGCTGCAACAAAATTAATCTCCATAAAATAATAACTGTTTTGCTATTATGCACACAATGAAATTAATCCGCAAATAATTTATGAAACATTAATTATTAACTTTATTGAATTGTACAGCAAAACTGAAGTAAATTATATGCAAAGTTGTTTTATTTTAGTTATAGTATCAATTTGTTTTGCTAGTCTTGCAGTGGAGTTGGACACTTGCTATATCTTTTTGTTGTTTTATGTTTTTACACGCTGTTTAATCCTGTATGAAATGAACTGTTAAACACATAGGATTCAATTGATTGATTAATCTTACATATGATACGACAGCCTTCCCACCTGCTACTTAATAGGCATCGCAAAAACTCCCTACTTCATTCGGTGGTAACTGTAATGGAGGGTGCATTCGAAAAAATAAAATAAGATTGTAAATTATTTTTTCAGTTCTTGACTTTTTTTTAAAATCATTCAGGAATAGAGTTAATGGAAAAGCGAGTAGTTTATTATTTTCACGATAGGTCAGGTTCGGTTAGATAAACAAAAAAAAACCTGTAAAATTGGTGGCAGGTTGGTTTCGTTAGGTTGGCTATATGTAAGTTATTGTTGATGGTTGGTAAGCTTAGTTTAAAGTTAGTTACTTTAAAAATAGGTTATTTCTAACAAACCATTAACACTCTTGTAAATCTAGCACAACTACCTTAACCAATAATCCACATTATTTTACAGTATTTAAAACCTAACTAACCTAACATAACCAAGCATTCACAAGATTTTACAGTATTATAAATGTAGCTTACCTAACTTCCCCAATAATGAAAACTATACTTGAAATATCGCAATTTCATTTGACAAAATTACTAGAAAAATGTACAACTAAAAATTAGTTTTAGTTAATTATTTTATTTTATTTTATTTTATTTTATTGTTTGTTTGTGCCCCTCTCTCTTTGAAATGTAGAACAGGTTTGGAACTAGACTAAAAAAAAAAAAGTTGTATTTTGATTGCACACGTGTACACTCAGGCAGAGCTCAGTCCACGTCGCTATGGTAACGAGCATTTACCGCTACTACTAATACCGCTACTACTAATACCGCTACTACTAATACCGCTACTACTAATACCGCTACTACTAATACCGCTACTACTAATACCGCTACTACTAATACCGCTACTACTAATACCGCTACTACTAATACCGCTACTACTAATACCGCTACTACTGCTGCTTGGTAACAGACTAGAGTATGGCAACAATTGATTCCTGAAAGAAAGAAGAGCTTGGCTTCATGTTCCAGCATACACTTAGGTTAACATATTCCACATTGATTCAAAATGAAAATAATAAAGGAAACTATTAAAATGATTCAATATTATTAGGATAGTAAATTGTTATAAAATTGAAATAACACTGAAATGATGATCAATATATCATAAAAAAAACTGAAATTCAAGTAAACTCATTAAATAAAACCATAATTTGGTAACATTCTTCAGTCCTAAATTCCTGTTAAAAAATTCCGAAAATTATATTTTTTGAGAAATATTTTTCCTAAAAACACTCGTAAGTATTTCTTATGTCCCTTAACCTAATACAACCAAACATTCACAACAATATACAGTATTTTTGCCACGTGTCGGAAAACTAATGTTCTCCACGAAACACACGACTCGGGAATGGTGAGCAAAATACACGATGGAATACAAAGCAGGTCGAATTAACTTGTGCGTTTGTATAGAGTTAAAAGTAATTTTTAAGAAGATTCAATTTTCTTTAAGTACGAAAAATACAAATAATTGTTAGTTTAATTTTTTAAGACCCATATTCATTGAAACTTCTGTAAATTTACTGTAGTTTCAACAGTTTAGTCATATTCCCTTAAAACTTCTATGTTTATCCTTAGTTTGAGCGGTAAATATTTAATCAGTATGTTTTTTTTCAGATCCTGGGCGAAATAGAACCAATGATAATACAACTTAAGAGAATAAAAATGCAAGACTTGCAATTGACCGTTCAGCCATTCATTACTTAGCAGCGGGATGCCGTAGAAGAGATAGAAGCCATCTACGTGTCAGTGGACGATATTCTCTACAAGGTTGACAGTGTTTATAAATAAATGAAATTACTATTAAATCTTTTCATGTTTTCTCTTTGTAGAATATCCACCTGAGAGTGAAATTTTTGGTTATTTGTACAACATGCAATGTCAAATGTTTCCACAAAGTGGGTCAGAACCATACCGCATGTAACCACCCCACTAGAAATACTTCTTCAACACTGCATGAGATGTACAAATTACAATCTCATGCTCTGCTAAGGAATGACTTGTTTAAATTTTTTCCTCTTTTGTTAGTAAATAACTTATATTTAATTATAATTAACATGTATAAATGTAATTTTTATGGTGAGTCATACAATACCGTGTAGGTAGATACTTATCTTACACATCATCACAGAAAATATAGATATGGTTATTTTTCCTGTGGGGAAACTAGGTTGTGCTATATCATTTCTAAACTTGTGCGTTTTAAGAAATATTTGCAGAAGATTCATAATTACTTAGAAACGTCTGCTTCGCAGCTACCATCACACTCTTCTCATGCCGACATGTTTGAGCCAGTAACTGCCCAGAACTACTTATTAGCGGTAAATCACTGACCAATCACTTATGTGACTGCACCGATTATTTTCAATCTTTTGGTTCAAAAGAATGATAAACGAAACTACTTAAATTAATTTCTAGTTTCTACCTATGTCTACCTATATGTATGCGAATTTTAAGCTTTTGTGTAACAGAAATGCAACTTTGTATTTGATAAACTATTCAATCACTACAAATAAAAGTAGTGTTCATACATACGTAGAGTGCACATTTAGATGACTTCTTGATATTTGCAAGAATGCAGTTTCCGGTTTTTGTGTAACGGTAACGAAACATTCTGGTTGTTTGTTGTTTTAATTGTGTTTCTGTATATGTCCTGTTCACAGTTTTATTTTTACATATACAATGAGTCATGCTTGCATTGTTTTATTGTACAATTTTTATATGGCTTATAAACTACTGTATTAATTTTATGTGCTAATAATAAATCCTGGAAAATAAATTGAGATTTTTTCTTTTTTTTTTGTTCCTGCCTTCGTAAATCGTATTTTTTCTGAAGTAATGCACTGGAAAAAAATTTGTTCTTTTAAAGGAAAATCCTTGGAAGCTCAGTTGTGAACGATTTAACTTGTAAAACTGCAAGTCCGTGGTTTATACCATTTGCCAATAATCCGTAGAATTCACAGCATTTTTCTCGTACTTTTACAAAAATGATTTTGGCAACAGTTTCCTAATTTTTTTTTGTAACGTTACAAATATTTTTTATGCTGTGTTTATAATATTCCATGTATCTAAATATGTATATAGCCCGATGTGTGACTCACTGACTCATTCATACATACAAATTCTGGCACACTTCCAGACGAGCTAGAAACTTGAAATTTTGACAGGAGGTAGATCTCGTCCCAAAACCGGCGAGAAAATTCCGAATAAAATGACATTTTTTAGTTTAAATCCACGGAAAAAATAAAAATCTATGAAAAATATACCAACCCAGGCCATCATACTATTGTTATCGAAGAATCGTCATGGCAACATCATTTTTAGAGATGATGGAAATTCGTCCAAACTAAATAGCCACGGATAATTGCCATAAACACGTTTATTAGCGACAAATAGTGTTTTAGAGGCAAATCTACTTTAAATAACATTTTAGCTGGATTCGCCAATTTTTTTAGGTAAAAAAAAATTTATAGGTTACATATTTACTCGTTACTTACTAGCACAAAATATTCTAGAAATATATATGCTAATTTCATACGACTACTAAAGAAGAAGAAAAAAAATATTCTACACATCTAGGCCAGAATATAGAGCCAACCGCGAAAACAAAATTATGAACTAGTAAAATATAGTCTTTCAAAATATACCTAGTTAAGTCATTATATTACGGAACCAATAAGCTCACAGAACTCTCTTATTCACATAGTCCATTAAAACCAATTCATAACTGAGTAAAGGCAGTTGATATAACTGAATCGCTATAGCATATGTTATATTAATATTTCATAGAGCTTACTGATAGTCTACCACCTTACTTATGTTTTCCAAAACCATAATTTATTTATGAAGTCATAATTTTAGAGAGTTTTAGCATTGTTTTAAGTCAATGGAATACTAAACTATTAAACCTGATGAACGGAGTTTGTGGATCTGCATAGGTAATTAATAAAGGCTGTCAGTTCTGTACTCACTCTATGTATCTATATTGTATAGCAAATATGTTCCCAGGAACTATCAAGAAATTTTTTTTTCTCGTTACATTGTAACAATATCACCTGATTAAGAGCAAACCATCGATATTTAAAATGTTAAAATTCGATGTAAAAAACTGTGCAATTTTACACAAAATGTGTGTGGAAGCAAAACCTCCACCGAACTTTGTGTAATTTTTCACATACATGTGTTAATTTTGTACAACTTTCAAAATTATTTATTATTATTTTTTTGTTAATGACCAATGCGTACTTTCGAGCGAATTTTAATCTTATCACCTTTAATCGTTCAAGTAAATACTTGCAACATTCTGAGTGAATTAGAGTACTATCGAACTCACAACCTTCGGATGTTAGCCTACAATCTTAACCACTTGACCATTGCGTGCACTAAATAACGCTCAAGTATTGGGAATACCACTTCCGTAATCCGCTGTAAATTAGATAGGGTTTTGTCATTATATTTTTCATATTAGGTACATTAATTTTTTGCAATTATTTGGAAGTAGTAAATTTGCAATGACAAAAATTATGCACTTTTACAATGATGTATGTGTGTACAAGTACAGTCAACTAAAAAAAAGACAGACTAATTTAACACTTGGTGTATGTGTAATTTTATTCATGCATACATCAAAATGTGTAATTGGACATGTTCGTTATTGTAATAAAAGTGTATTTTTTACCGAAGCCTGTAGCACAATTTGATTTCCTTTAAACATTTGTGGAAAATTACACCGACTATTTATACTAGTTTTTAAAAATAACACTACAAAAATTTTAAATTACTAAATCTTTTTACATGTAATTTGACGATTTGTTTTACAGTGTGTAGTGAAGTTTGAGTTTGCCGAGTGTGTTCGATATTTTAAGCGCCTTTAAATACACTACAGTTTTTTAAATACAAAATAAGTAATGAAGTGGTGGTAAATGTTGGGTTTGTGTTAAGTTACTTAGAGCTTTGACGTTTCTCAAGATGACCACAGAGTCGCTGCCGAACGCAGTCTCCAGTTCATCGCAACTGCACGGTACAAGATTTATCTGAGTTTACTCGAGCATTCTGGTGCATGGCCTTAATTACATACGAATGCTGTGACGATGCTCACCTGGTATCAATGGAATAACCTTTAAATGTGTGCAGAAAAATTTTAATTTACACGCTATTTACCACATTTGAAGAGTGAAATTCCACCACAATTACATAGATGTTAAAAAATTCAAAAACATGTTTTAGGAACACCATCGAACAATTACAATACTTGTTTATGTGCATAACTTACATATAGCTGTATTCACTTCGTAGCTATTTGAATAAGCCTTTTTTCCATTTGTCAACATTTGCTGACGTGAGCATATCGCCATTTAATTTAAATGCAAGTTAAATTATTTTGCGCAATATTAGTTCGAATTTTTACGTTTTTTGTTTCAAACTGCTGCAGCCAAGCTTAAATCAAGTTAGAAGGACAATATTTAAGAATTGAAATTTCTCCTGAACATCATCTACGGTTTCAACTATTCAAAACAGAATAGGTACCGATAAGACAGACTTATGTGAAAGTTTCTGCTAATACAACTTACACAATAATGCCATATAAATGTTTCGACATAACGGTATATTTTTAGCCAAAAAGTAAAATAAAAAAATGAAAGGTTTTGTCTGACAGTCGCCTAGACAGCTAGCAAGCACTGCTGCGTTCCTAGACAGGTTAGTGACGTCATCTGCGGCCTAGGGTTCTTCAGGATACACTGCTGGTATCACGCGAGAAGGCGCGTCTACTCCAAGTTAGCGTAGCAATACGTCGGGTAGGCTATACAAAAAACCACACTCCAAACAAATTTCGGCTCTGTTTCCTAGTTCCATTATTTAACACTTCAGGCGCTTTAATACGGCAGAAAGAAATAATACTTACACAGTGTTTTTAAGATTGTCAGGTCGTTAAGTTCAATCTTCGTTATCAATGGATATTATTGGATACCTAATTACCCTAGGGTGGAAATGAAAGCGAACATATGAAATCAAAGTTTGCTTCGGATTGACAGATAGGGCTGATAGCCGTGTGGTCACATTAGTTTTGATGCATCACAATGGACATGGCTTTCGTATTTGATGTATCGAAAAAATGCTTTTACTTTTTAGCATTATGTTCCTTAAGAATATGTATATGTTTTTGTAGTTCATCTACATGTCTGTATGTATTTATGTGTATGTGTACGTACTTCACACTCGCTTAAAGAATCATTCATTATAAACTCTTAATATAGCCTAATAAATTAAACAACTCGAGGCATTGACTCGGAGGCATTTCTAAACTTTACATTAAATGAACACAATCATTCCTGTGGGTAATCTCAATATAAAACAAACTGCTTGTAATTTAACCGTTCTATCATAAATATTTTAAGTTAAAGTAAACAACAATTCCCCTTTCTCAGTTTTATTGCTACTTTTACAAACTGGCCTATAAGGTAAACCTAGTCTCATTTATTCGAGAACTGCAAATAATTTGTTGTGTAATAAAACAACTTAGTTGCTTTTTAAAGTCAAGCATGAAACAAACACATCAAACATACATTACTTGGGTTTCATTTGCAGAGTGGGCTTTACCGATGGATGTTGCATCTGTTTGATGATAGAAACTTAATGGCAACTATTATTTTTTAATGTGCCGTCGTAAATAGTGCACTTACATATTTGCATGCAAATAAACAACCATATCTCTTTCAATAGTTTTTATGCTTGCGTGCACACACAAGCAAAGTCATTTTTTAACTACTTGTTTTTCCCCTTTTTGAGGTAAATTAATGGTATATTCGGTTGCGATTTAGTATGTCTACTCATTTGATAGAAACCACATATTTCACTTATTTACCCATATATGTACCTAATATATACATGGTTGATGTGGGTTCCTAAAAAGCAATACGAAGGCATTAAAAACAGTTTTGTGGTAAACGTGTTTCTATCTAAACCTAATGAAATGTGATGTTATGACCTAAAATACATATCTTATTGAATGTTGTAACAATCAGAGTTTAAGGTGAAATAATTCTAGTATGATATTTACCACATTATGAAAATGATTGAAAAATAAAGTACTTGTGAATTGTGTCATTTGAGGAATTATTAAATGAATAGTTTCATTTCTAACGGTCAAATTTTTAGTTTTTACATATTTGAAATGAAACCATACTAGGGAAAGCTCACGTTTAGATCAATATTTACTGCTTTGATCGTGTTTGAAAATCAACTTGCTATAAAAACTAATAAAATAAAATAATTATTGTTGTAAAGTGTTGTTAATGGTAATGTTTATGTAAAAGATTAGAATTGTGTTGGCAAACATGAGTCCTGGGAAGCTCTACAAGTAGTGTAACATCCGCGATTTAAGTTCTGCTGTTAAGAGGATTAATCATAGGGAAACGTCTTTCCGCTCTGCCTTTGCGGCGGTATTCTTCCGCACAGCTACGGGAGGAAAGGAGGAAAGTAAAGAAACTCAGTGGGCAGCAAGACGGGCGAGGAACTACTTTCCGCTCTGCCTTGCGGCGGTATTCGTCCGCGCAGGAACGGGAGGAAAGGAGGAAAGTAAAGAAACCCAGTGGGCAGCAAGGCGGGCGATGAACTTCATTCCGCTCTGCCTTGCGGCGGTATTCGTCCGCGCAGGAACGGGAGGAAAGGAGGAAAGTAAAGAAACCCAGTGGGCAGCAAGGCGGGCGATGAACTTCATTCCGCTCTGCCTTGCGGCGGTATTCGTCCGCGCAGGAACGGGAGGAAAGGAGGAAAGTAAAGAAACCCAGTGGGCAGCAAAACGGGCGAGGAACTTCGTTCCGCTCTGCCTTGCGGCGGTATTCGTACGCGCAGGAACGGGAGGAAAGGAGGAAAGTAAAGAAACCCAGTGGGCAGCAAGGTGGGCGATGAACTTCATTCCGCTCTGCCTTGCGGCGGTATTCGTCCGCGCAGGGACGGGAGGAAAGGAGGAAGTAAAGAAAGAGAGTGGGCAGCAAGGCGGCGAGGATGTGTTGTTCTTCAGCGGGAGGTCTGGGAAGGTTTCGACGGTCCAACAATGACTAGGGTAAAGTAGCTGATGAGTCGATGAAGGGGTGAGTTACATGTATTTTTATTCCGTGAACCATATTGTAGTTCCTAAAAAAATTATTTTTTTGAATACAAAAGTTTTTTTATTTAGTTAATTAGCTACCCCACTGATCACGAACATCGCAATGTAGCTATCGAAATGGGTAGTTTAATATCTCTAATGATGTTTAAAGTTAACCGCTCAACTGCATTACCACTTTATAATTAATTTTACTTAGTTTCAATTCTGGCCTATATTTATCAACACTGTGAAAAATCATTTTTAGTCCAGATAATATAAGTTTTAACTTGTGTAAAACTTGGTCAAAGGTGAATGGTACAGCCGCAGATTCGACCATACTTCGTAACATGCCAAAAGTTTACTGTCACAAAAATGGTTTGTCACACAGATAAAAATAGATATGGTCCTAAATGATAGTTTCATACACCTCACCACAAAATGAATTTGTTACTGTAAACTGGCAATCTATTGGATCGCGAGAGCGGTTAGAATATCGCAATGTCTACTTTAAAACGGCCATGATAAAGTCTTCCCGACTGGTTTTTTAATCGCAGAAAACTAAGTTCTGACTAAATAAGTTGTTAGTAGATGCAAAAAAGGTTATATATATAGGTATATCAGCATATTAGAATATACGAATATAACTTTTTTTGGCATATGAGAATTATTAATGTGTTTTGTTTTATAATTGACCACATAGCCTGCATATATTTATATCAGATATCGACTACGTAAATAAAGAAATATTATGATTCAGTAACTTTTCATTAATATTTACTTATTAGAATTGGTATTAATTAAGAAGTTAGTTTTTTTATAATCGGGATTTTAGCGTTCAGACTAGCTATTTCTTCTTGATAAGTTATATACTGAACACTTTTTATAATATAATTTCATTCCTTATCTGCAAAGTGAGGTCATTTGTTTGATCCCCAGGGAAGCCTAAATGACTTTGACCTTATAAGTGATTATGTTTTCCTCAATTATACAACAAAATACTTTAATCATTATTCAAACACAATATAGGTAATTGGATTTAAGGTTGTTTCTGTGATAGTTCTAGTTGCAATTTAAGGAACCAGATTGAAAATACTTTACAAGAGGAAAGTGATTAAAATATATTTAATTGCGTTAAAATAACTCAGATGTACTCAAAATATCTGCAGCATGTGCTCAGCCAAGTGAATCCCGTAACTGGGGAATAACTTGGCCCTCACTCATGGCTGGCCGAGAGACCGCGGGAAGCCTACGATTCACTCGTCCTTCTGGACATACCCGAATACTCACGTTGGCAAGCCTTCTTTCAACAGACGAGAGAGCCAAACGCCCGATCGTGCATCTTCGGTTTTTTTTTGTTCATTGTAAATAAATATACAACTCATGATAACTAATGGTCAATTAGGTTAGTTTAGCTACATTAAAAATACTTTAAAACAATGTGAACGGTTGATTTGGTTAGGATAGCTACATTAAAGATACTGTGAAATCATGTAAACGGTTTCCCCCAAATAAATACACCAGTTGTGGTACGGGAAGAAAAAGCTAGCATGAACTTCGGAGAACTTCGGGTTTGGCTCTCTCATCTGTGAAAAGAAGGCTTGCCAACGTGAGTATTCGGGTATGTCCAGAAGGACGAGTGAATCGTAGGCTTCCCAGAGACCGCTGCTCGGAACTCTGTGACTCTCAGGCTGCGCTATCGATCCCAATCGTTACTCCAGGCTCTCACAGTCCGTCCTGAAGCTTTAAAACATTATAAAGGTTTCCCGCTTGAAAAGAATTACCAATAAAAGTATTTCACTCGAAACACAAACACGAAAGTAGGGCACACTGGGTACGGGTGTGACAGTCGTTATAACCGCGAAACTATACGGAACATGGCGAAGAGTATAAGGGAAGAGAGGCGCGGCGTGTAAGTCTGAACACGTTCCCTAGGATTGCGTAAGTCAGCGCGCGACATTAACCTCAGCAGGAGCCTACATTGCTTTTCAACAGTCAAAAGTAAGTTGTGACACTTTCCTTTTTTTTTTTTAAAAAAAAATTCATTCTATGACTAATACAGCGTATTTAAGGACAATATATCAGTATTTTTACGTAGACAAATAAACACATTACTATTCGTGTTACTTTTTTCCCAGCTAACTGATAAACTAACAGAATGATTGGAGAACAAACCAAAGTGGTCACAACTGTACCCAGTGTCCCCTACGTGTGCCTCAGTCCGTGCAAGAGCGAGCCGAACGTATTGCCAGGAGAAGAGCGTGCCAGGCGACCACAGAAACCCCCGTGTCCGGCTCCAGTCGAGCGAGACGGCTTAGGCAAGGGGACGCACCACAACGCCGAAATACCACAACGCCGAACGTACAATAACGCTGAAAACCATAACGCCGAATGCCAAATTGACTACAACGCCGACAGCTAGAAAACTGCTGTGTACCACAACGCCGAATTACCACAACGCTAAAATACATTAACGCCGAAAAATGTCATTGCAGGACTGCCAAAAAGGTTAGGTTAGGTAAGGTAAGATTATGTTAGGTTAGGCTAGGTTAGGCTAGCCTAGGTTAGGTTAGGTTGTGGTACATTTTTCGGCTTTACTGTATTTCGGCGTTGTGGTACACAGCAGTTTTCTAGCTGTCGGCGTTGCGGTCAATTTGGCATTCGGCGTTATGGTATTCGGCGTTATTGTACGTTCGGCGTTGTGGTATTTCGGCGTTGTGGTAACTACCCCTTCGGCAACGTCGCAGATTCGAAGCGACGCGCTCTCTGCTGAGGCTGTACCTGATTCCAAGGACAAAGCGAGTGAAGACACCCACACATCCATCTGAAGTATGTTAAAACAAAATTTTGATCCTAGTTAATGTCTCGCTTTCATTTCAATCCAGTCCGTTAAAAGAGACTCTCTGCTGTAGACATATTGTCAACTAAACAGACTCCTACTAGCTGACTGGTACAACTGTTCCAGTTCATAGAAGAGCACTGCTTTTTGTTTATCAAAGTCTCGTATAAATTATTGCAGTAAGTATGTCGCTGAAATTGCAGGTCATATTATACTTACTTATTGTGACTTTTTTACACACATAAAATATGATTTTTTCCCCTTCTCCTTATGACAACATGGCTGTCCTTTCTCAACGACTTTTTTTCATCACGAAATTGGCGAATTAATCGACGTTTATTATGTCCCCTGAACACCTATTTGACACACGCAACGACAATTTCCGGGAACACACTGGTTCTTGGGGCGAAAATAAAAAATAACTAAGGCTACTCCAGGGCATAAGTTGCCGTCTGTGGTCGAATTCTTAGATTATTTTTATTTCTAAATAAGGTTCAACCGACGTTAAGTTGTCACTCAAATAACTCATTTTTGGTTGAAGTCAGCCACCGCCCGAAAACCCAACTTCTCGAGTTGTCTGCCAGCGGAGACTGGTGTCTGACCGCCCGCTCACAGTACAATAGCCAGGCGCCCGCGTCGTTGCCTCGGCCAATCACGTGCCTGCTTTAAGACAATGTCCAAGTTCTAATACGTGACTCTTCACTTCGGGCGAATACAAGCCTCCGCAAAAACTCCATTGTTCTAGAACATTCAAGAAATAGAGACCTAGGCAAACCAAAGAAAAATTCTCAAAATAGCAACTAAATTACGTAAAAATTTATGCAAAAATACTTTAAAGGCAGCCAACAAGTATAAAAAAGGACCAATATAGTTCAAAGTCATTATTTTTTTACGTTAAACTATCAGAAAACGTGCAAATATAAACCAATGCATGATCGTGACTTCACAATACTTCACCATAGCAGAAACACTGTATAATGCCTATCAGTTGTTCTGAAAGCATATCCAACGGAAAAAATTCAACTACAGGAGTCAAATAAAAACCATACTAAAAACTTGAAACCGAATATTTTAAATTTAAAAAGGCATTATTCTTGGGCGTTATAACTTCTCACGTGAAACCCACGACCTAGTGTACCCACATTTCCCCGGCTGTTACCTTATTTTTTATATTCTACCTGCGAGTCTTCAGAAATATTTTCATGTGAATTCAGAGAAAACTTGAGTTCTGATAATGATTTCTCCAAATGGCTTGAACAATTCCAGTTTAAAACTTACACAACATGGGCTGTGAGATCAGCTAATAGGTGTTTGCATTTTAAACTACAATATCATTACATTCAAACAACTTTAAAACACGTAAAAACATTCTTCCTTGAAATAATTGTTATTTCTTGTAAGCTTAATCTTATTAACTACTATGTACTTCTAAAAAAAATTTTGAATTTGTATTTACTTAATGTTTAAATAAATTGTTCTAATAAACTGAAGTACTGAACCTGCAATTGACTATAATTGGTTTAACATATTCACCTCTCGAGCAATATATAATACACTAAAAAAATCCCTTTCGGCACAGCTTACACGTGTATGTAGATTTCGAAGAACCCTTTTCTTCTGGAAATGTTCTTGAAACATATATAAAATTATGGAACATTTTAAGAACTTATTGTACATTATATCCTATATGTTCTCCCATATTCCCAAATGATCGATTTAACATTTTCTTTTATTACATTCAGCGAAAATGTTTAGAATATACTTGACTAAATGCATCCAGCATTGAATAGCTTAGAACTTATTTCATATTATGCCTACTGAGGTAGTAATGCATTTTTGATCTTCAAACACTATTTTATCCCTTGCAGTAATACGTGTTAGTATAACAAGGTTTAAGATAATATTAAGATGGTTTATATTAAATTTTAAAGAATTTTATAGTAAATAAAGTTTTTTTAATTTCGTCTGATCAAAAATTGTTTCAGCCAAATGTTTGTAATAATATTTATAAGGTTTACAAACAATTCGAACGAACTGGATAGGTAGTGTAGGTACTTACTAGGGGAGTTATTAATTTTTTGAATTTATACTTCTTTAGGCGCGTTATGAAAAAATTATGAGAGTGAAATTTTAAGATGCGCGCGCATCACTGTAACACAAAATTAACAGGTTGAAGCTGCGCGCGCACCATGTGACGACATTTTCACAGGAAGATGGCGGACCCACGTATATGAACATAAACCCACATTAGGGGACATACCAAACGTATTGGTGTGCCAAATGAAACTTTATGATAGTGAAATTACCATGGAATTTATTTTGATAAACTAAAATAGTCATAGTAAAGAGTAAATTCCAAGGTTTAAAAAAAAAACACATTATTTTGGTATGACATAAAATATAATACACATTTTCCTCGTAACCTTCTGTCCGAGCAGTAGTTATTCTGCGCGGTCAAAATGATGGAGGTCCGTGGTTCAAATCTCGGCGGTAGGTTTTTTTTTTACTTATTTTTGAAGTTATACTTCTTTAGGCGCGTTATGATAAAATGACGAGAGTGAAATTTTAAGATGCGTGCGCATCACTGTAACACAAAATTAACAGGTTGAAGCTGCCCGCTAAAGCGCTCATTAAGTCTCGGGGGGAAAAAGCTACCAACAAAATAGAAATAGAACCTCTATTAGTCGCGCATGTTGGCACGCTCGTCGCCTCTGATCACTGTTTTCATATTTATAATATTTATCCACATGTTTCTAGTTTCTACTTTCACAACACGTGTTTTAGTTTCATACAAGTGCGAATTATATATGTGCTAATAAATTATATTCAGTAGTGATTTAAATTGCATATTTTGATTAATATTATTTTCTAATCGTAAATATTAGTAAAAAAATTGTGCTTATATACTTTTTCAAGTGCTCCAATATAATTGTGGTTAACTATCCGTATGTATTATTTATTGATATAAATTAAAATATTATTTAATATAATTAATACTAAATATTATTAAATTATTAATGTTAAATATTTATTATTGGCTATTTAATATTTACAAAATAAAGAAATAAATTTAATAAAACATTTAATAAAGTATTGTAATAAAAATGAAAATCGATCATCAAATAAAATATTAATTTTTAATATTTATTATCAAATTGAATAAATAATAAATATTAATAAAAATAAATGAACAAATTTAATGAAATTTTTTTGATAAAAATGAAAAGTGAATATTAAATTAAGAAAATAATAAATATTTAAAAAAAGAATAAATTTAAATTACATTTTTTAATTTATTATTAAATTTATTTATTTTCTGTTAAAATATTAAATAAATATTTAAAATTAAGAATCTTATAATATTTAGTGCAAATTATGTCATAAATATTTATTATTCTCAAAATTTTATTTATTTAATTTTTCAAATTTAAACTGAACTTTATTGACTGTGTTGACTATCTTTTTCCAGCCCTTTTATTATTTTATTGTAATTAATTCATTGCATGCAATTAAAAACTATTTTTTAATGATGCCAAAGAAGTATAACTTCTCACGCGCGTACATAAGTACACGCACCCATTTTTTTATCCCTCAACCCTTGTTATTTTCAACCTCTTGCAGTAATGGTTAATCTATTAAAAAGTATTTCAGACGAAACTTGTAGATACTATTTGAAGGCTTAGCAATAAATAAGTACAGATTCAATAGGATAAATGGTATGAAATTATATATTTTTTTATTTCTACCACTGTTTTTTTTCAACCCCAGAATACTTCTTGTAAGTATTACTAAAACATTTAAACAGCAGTAGTCTATATGCCATTTAATATATATATATATATATATATATATATATATATATATATATATATATGTACTTACTTCTGCAAATACTTAGTCATCGTCAAATTACTCTGACAAATATTATGCAATTTTTTAATGCATAAGATTGTTTATAGAACTACCAACAGTGCATTTATAAAAATAGGACAAGTTAACGTACATCGTGTGATTATTTTCACGCATAAACGTGTAGTTTAACACGTCAATGTGATTAATTAAGGCTAAAGCCTATATTCGTGTATTTTAACCAAAGTATGTACATACAACAATTTTTTTTGCTATAAACATTTGGGTAAAAATAAACAAAATTTAAAAATGACAAGAGTAAAATTAAATATTACTAAAAGTGTTTTTTTTTCCAGTGGATGTAATGTCATAGCAACAACGAGACTTGTAAAAGTTGCGTGGACGTTTTATAGGTTTACAAGTGGTTGGTTTGATAACTGAAATAATGCTAGATATTTTCACGTTAATTTTGCTAAACTCTTTCTACTCTTCCATCAATTCATGTCTTCAAATTGGCTCAAGTATTTGTCAGGTCGGTAAGCCTTATGAAAGCCGTATATACGGCTTTCATAAGGCTTACCGCTAGAAACCCGGAAAATTCGCGGGTTCATTTCGTGTTATGCTAAAATTCAAATAATTATACCTTAGTGCTGCTTCTGTCATTGGTTCACTGTTAATCTGGAGGACTGAGGGTCAATAAGAGACCCTCGCCCATAGAAGTGTCGAATCACAGGCCACCCAGTCGAGACAACTCACAAGTCAGAAGCCAATGAACAGTTGGCATTTGCCCGAGTGTGTAGAGGATATTGGAGTCTATCCTGGAGGTCATTGAACCCGCGAATTTTCCGGGTCTCTACGGTATAGTAATAAACGGCCCAGGATTGTTGAAAGGAACAGAAAGGAGTGTGCGCGTGTGTGCATGCGTATGTGTATGGCGACAGGCGTGGGGCGTGGCTTGTGTGACGTCACGCGCTTCTCTGATTGGCCGAGTGCAACTGTGTCTCTATCTCCATGTGCACTTCTGAAATACGCGGCCCTGTTTACCCGAAGATCCGATTCTGCCCGCCTTTCCCTACAATTTAAAGTTAAAAATAATGTGAACAGTTAGCTAAAATGGTCTAGCAATCAACTGAAGTTTTTTTATGTGAATCATGAAGTGAAGGGTAAACTGAAATAACAAGTTAATAATTTTTATATTGTAAAATAACATTTAAAACTAATGGCAAGGCAAATTTGAGTTTAATGGAATTTCAAATATGATTTTTCTGACATCTTATTTTTTTTCAAAACTTTTTAAAGACTAAGTACATAACAAAGATATTAGTCGAGAGTTTGTGACTTCAGTATTATTGTCAATAATACAACACTAAATTATATCCTGATCAATGGCTGAACACTCAACATTGATATAGAACCAATATTCACTCGAAGTTGTAGCTGGAATATCTTAGCAAATTATGTCCCAGCCTACAAACTGAACCCAAGTCTGAAATACTAGAATTTAAAGAAGTACACGCAAAGTGAAAATATTAATAAATACAATGCGCATCTCTAGATTAAAATGAAAAACGTAATTAATGTAAACAGCTCGGCGTTTTCTATAAAGAAAATGTCTCAGCTGCTGCCAACCTGTGAAAAACCAATAAAATCATTCCTGCACAACCGGGTGGCATCTGTCACTTTTCGGTAACACCCCGGGGTGGCACCAGGCTATCTCATAAAACACTATAAAATAAACAAAATGTTAGTACAACTTTCCGGTATTCTATATTTTCGAGCATATAAGTGCTGTAATTAATTATAAGTAAATTACAGTATGAAACACCAATACAAATGGAGCAAAGGGGAAGTGAGAATTTTAGTGTCTGTCTGTAAAGCAAACGATATTTAAAACTTTATGTCTGTAATGAATAATGAAAAAAAAAAAAACTATAAGTAAGGCTATGTATGTAATGATTTATGCTTTTGTAAAATTGAAGAACAAGTTATGATGCAAAAAATATACCTATATAGGTATATATATATGTATATATATATATATATATATATATATATATATATGGCAGGCACTGAAATCGAAAAGCTTTATTAGAGAAAGCGAAATGAAAGTGCTAGTTCTACGGCAAAGCCCTGGGTTATGTTAGGCAGCTGGTCTCCCTGTGTTGGTGATGTGAGTGCCCTTATATTCAGCGAAATAAAATATTTGTTTGCTAAAATTATTTACTGAAATAAAAAAGTTCTCGAAAGTTGATGTAGCTTTGTTTCCATCAACATGCCTAGCTAAAGTAGCTTTGTTTCAATCAACCGGCCTAGCTAAAGTAGCTTTGTTTCCATCAACTGGCCTAGCTAAAGTAGCTTTGTTTCTATCAACCGGCCTAGCTAAAGTAGCTTTGTTTCCATCAACCGGCCTAGCTAAAGTAGCTTTGTTTCCATCATCTGGCCTAGCTAAAGGAGCTTTGTTTCTATCAACCGGTCTAGCTAAAGTAGCTTTGTTTCCATCAACCGGCCGAGCTAAAGTAGCTTTGTTTCCATCAACTGGCCTAGCTAAAGTAGCTTTGTTTCCATCAACTGGCCTAGCTAAAGTAGCTTTGTTTCCATCAACCAGCCTAGCTAAAGAAGCTTTGTTTCCATCAACTGGCCTAGCTAAAGTAGCTTTGTTTCCATCAACCGGCCTAGCTAAAGTAGATTTGTTTCCATCAACCGGCCTAGCTAAAGTAGCTTTGTTTCTATCAACCGGCCTAGCTAAAGTAGCTTTGTTTCCATCAACTGGCCTAGCTAAAGTAGCTTTGTTTCCATCAACTGGCCTAGCTAAAGTAGCTTTGTTTCTATCAACCGGCCTAGCTAAAGTAGCTTTGTTTCCATAAACTGGCCTAGCTAAAGTAGCTTTGTTTCTATCAACCGGCCTAGCTAAAGTAGCTTTGTTTCCATCAACTGGCCTAGCTAAAGTAGCTTTGTTTCCATCAACTGGCCTAGCTAAAGTAGCTTTGTTTCTATGAACCGGCCTAGCTAAAAGTAGCTTTGTTTCCATCAACTGGCCTAGCTAACACCAGCAAGAAGGCTACAAACTTGCCACTGCGACTTGTTGCCCTCGCTGTGTTCGTGTCGCCTCTGTGTTCTGCCGCGGTGAGCTGTCAGCGGGGCGCCTGAGACCTCGTTGCACTGCGGTTGGTTCCGGCTCAAGGTCATGTCTTCTGAGACGCATGTCATTGGGGAGGGGAGTGGAAACCCGTGCGTCACTGACGAGGGAAAGGTAGTTGTCTTGTTGGGCGGAGCAGAGAGAGAGGAGGCTGCATTGATTTCCTGCCTGAGCAGTGTTCATCCGGGCATTTTGGGCGCCCTTCAAAAACCTAGCGATGCGATGGACATAATGAAAAATTCCACACTATACCCCTTGGTGCACATGATCACTTGTAAATGAACTAAGGAAGTCTCTAATTACAATAATCACTGTTACAGCAGTAACGTGAGCAAATAATGAGCTGTAAAATTTATAAAATGTTATTCTTGATAACCAATACGTGAAATTTACAGTTTTGCGAAATAAAATAACTTTTGCCAGTTCTGTCACGAATACAATTACATATAACGTGGGATTCTGCAAGTGTGCAGGTATGCAGGTGTGTAAGTGTGCAAGCATGCAAGTGTGCATGTATGCTGCGTCATTTCCACCACCCCCTGCCGTCTCCCCCACCAGGTACCTGACTACTCCCCTCATGCGATCGTAACTTTCTTAACGCTCGCAAATCACAGCTGTCTGCCTCAGCGAAGACGTTTCACTCGAACACACGGAGGGAGGGCGGCTGGACACGAGCATCACACAGCACTCTCGCCTCAGTGACGGCTGGACACGAGCATCACACAGCACTCTCGCCTCAGTGACGGCTGGACACGAGCATCACACAGCACTCTCGCCTCAGTGACGGCTGGACACGAGCATCACACAGCACTCTCGCCTCAGTGACGGCTGGACACAAGCATCACCACAGCACTCTCGCCTCAGTGACGGCTGGACACGAGCATCACACAGCACTCTCGCCTCAGTGACGGCTGGACACGAGCATCACCACAGCACTCTCGCCTCAGTGACGGCTGGACACGAGCATCACACAGCACTCTCGCCTCAGTGACGGCTGGACATGAGCATCACCACAGCACTCTCGCCTCAGTGACGGCTGGACACGAGCATCACCACAATACTCTCGCCTCAGTGATGGCTGGACACGAGCATCACACAGCACTCTCGCCTCAGTGAAGGCTGGACACGAGCATCACACAGCACTCTCGCCTCAGTGACGGCTGGACACGAGCATCACCACAGCACTCTCGCCTCAGTGACGGCTGGACACGAGCATCACACAGCACTCTCGCCTCAGTGACGGCTGGACACGAGCATCACCACAACACTCTCGCCTCAGTGACGGCTGGACACGAGCATCACACAGCACTCTAGCCTCAGTGACGGCTGGACACGAGCATCACCACAGCACTCTCGCCTCAGTGACTGCTGGACACGAGCATCACACAGCACTCTCGCCTCAGTGACGTCTGGACACGAGCATCACACAGCACTCTCGCCTCAGTGACGGCTGGACACGAGCATCACACAGCACTCTCGCCTCAGTGACGGCTGCACACGAGCATCACCACAAAACTCTCGCCTCAGTGACGGCTGGACACGAGCATCACCACAGCACTCTCGCCTCAGTGACGTCTGGACACGAGCATCACCACAGCACTCTCGCCTAAGTGATGGCTGGACACGAGTATCACCCCAGCACTCTCGCCTCAGTGACGGCTGGACACGAGCATCACCAAAGCACTCTCGCCTCAGTGACGGCTGGACACGAGCATCACACAGCACTCTCGCCTCAGTGACGGCTGGACACGAGCATCACCACAGCACTCTCGCCTCAGTGACGGCTGGACACGAGCATCACACAGCACTCTCGCCTCAGTGACGGCTGGACACGAGCATCACACAGCACTCTCGCCTCAGTGACGGCTGGACACGAGCATCACCACAGCACTTCCGCCTCAGTGACGGCTGGACACGAGCATCACACAGCACTCTCGCCTCAGTGACGGCTGGACACGAGCATCACACAGCACTCTCGCCTCAGTGACGGCTGGACACGAGCATCACCACAGCACTCTCGCCTCAGTGACGGCTGGACACGAGCCTCACCATAGCACTCTCGCCTCAGTGACGGCTGGACACGAGCATCACACAGCACTCTCGCCTCAGTGACGGCTGCACACGAGCATCACCACAGCACTCTCGCCTCAGTGACGGCTGCACACGAGCATCACCACAGCACTCTCGCCTCAGTGACGGCTGGACACGAGCATCACACAGCACTCTCGCCTCAGTGACGGCTGCACACGAGCATCACCACAGCACTCTCGCCTCAGTGACGGCTGGACACGAGCATCACCACAGCACTCTCGCCTCAGTGACGGCTGGACACGAGCATCACCACAGCACTCTCGCCTCAGTGACGGCTGCACACGAGCATCACACAGCACTCTCGCCTCAGTGACGGCTGGACACGAGCATCACACAGCACTCTCGCCTCAGTGACGGCTGCACACGAGCATCACCACAGCACTCTCGCCTCAGTGACGGCTGGGCACGAGCATCACCACAGCACTCTCGCCTCAGTGACGGCTGGACACGAGCATCACCACAGCACTCTCGCCTCAGTGACGGCTGGACACGAGCATCACCACAGCACTCTCGCCTCAGTGACGGCTGGACACGAGCATCACCACAGCACTCTCGCCTCAGTGACGGCTGGACACGAGCATCACACAGCACTCTCGTCTCAGTGACGGCTGGACACGAGCATCACACAGCACTCTCGCCTCAGTGACGGCTGGACACGAGCATCACACAGCACTCTCGCCTCAGTGACGGCTGCACACGAGCATCACCACAGCACTCTCGCCTCAGTGACGGCTGGACACGAGCATCACCACAGCACTCTCGCCTCATTGACGGCTGGACACGAGCATCACCACAGCACTCTCGCCTCAGTGACGGCTGGACACGAGCATCACCACAGCACTCTCGCCTCAGTGACGGCTGGACACGAGCATCACCACAGCACTCTCGCCTCAGTGACGGCTGGACACGAGCATCACCACAGCACTCTCGCCTCAGTGACGGCTGGACACGAGCATCACCACAGCACTCTCGCCTCAGTGACGGCTGGACACGAGCATCACCACAGCACTCTCGCCTCAGTGACGGCTGGACACGAGCATCACCACAGCACTCTCGCCTCAGTGACGGCTGGACACGAGCATCACCACAGCACTCTCGCCTCAGTGACGGCTGGACACGAGCATCACCACAGCACTCTCGCCTCAGTGACGGCTGGACACGAGCATCACCACAGCACTCTCGCCTCAGTGACGGCTGGACACGAGCATCACCACAGCACTCTCGCCTCAGTGACGGCTGGACACGAGCAT
Source organism: Bacillus rossius redtenbacheri (assembly GCF_032445375.1). Lineage (NCBI taxonomy): Eukaryota > Metazoa > Arthropoda > Insecta > Phasmatodea > Bacillidae > Bacillus > Bacillus rossius. The sequence goes on from NC_086331.1 coordinate 133,938,053, forward strand.
CACCACAGCACTCTCGCCTCAGTGATGGCTGGACACGAGCATCACCACAGCACTCTCGCCTCAGTGACGGCTGGACACGAGCATCACCACAGCACTCTCGCCTCAGTGACGGCTGGACACGAGCACCACACAGCACTCTCGCCTCAGTGACGGCTGGACACGAGCATCACCACAGCACTCTCGCCTCAGTGACGGCTGGACACGAGCATCACACAGCACTCTCGCCTCAGCGACCAGGAGAACCGCGGCACAGGACCACGGGGCTTGGCGAGTGTCTGCAGCGATGATAGCCACGTCGACACCAGTGCAGCTGCACCCATCACCTCGCACTTCTGCTTAGCAGTGGTCGGAGTCAAATCCACCCATCACCTTGCACTTCTGCTCGGCAGTGGTAGGAGTCAAATCCACCCATCACCTCGCACTTCTGCTCGGCAGTGGTCGGCGACAAATCCCCAACACCGAGAACCTATCGTTAGAGACCTGTAAAATTCGCAGATTCATTTCGCGATAGGATAGAGTCCAAATACTTTTGACATTATTTTGCTTCAGTGATTGGACCACAGTTTACCTGAAAGAATCTGGGCCAATGAAAAATCTTTAACAGAAGAATGTGCGAATCACGATCATTCCAGTCAACAGGTATTACGAGTCGGTAACCAATCAGCAGATGTAATTTGCACGAGTGCATAGAGGATCATGGAGTCTATCCTTTAGAAATTTGAAATCGCGAATTTTACAGGTCTCTACCTATCGTTAAGGACATGCCTATTTCGCGAATCTATTCCGTGACTAGCTGAAAGTAAAATCACTTGCATCGTCTCTGTTCCGTGATTGGGTGAGTTGCCTTCCGGTACATGTCGATTGTTAAACACCAATCACAGTAACTCAGCGCGAAAGCAAACACGTTCAGAGTGGCTCGGTCAAATAGGGCAACGACTTTTCTCGCGGACGGTCGCCAGTCTCAAGGAAGAAACCTCTGGTGTGGGTATACCTTGTTGCAGTCTAATAGGCGGGCAGATATTTTTCGCGAAAAATGCCTGCCTCTACATATCGACGACTATTCCTCTCACGAGGGGCTTACACGTGATGATTTATAAACGAGTTGAAAATGACTAAGGTGGGTATCGAACTCGGTGTCGACACTTGTCTCCCTGTAAACAACTAAATTAGTACGTATTTTTGGGGTTTAAGTGGGTGAAGGGTTAAGGGCAGCGAATTCAAAAGGGTTGATTAGGTGGTTAGGGGGAGGTGGAGAATTGTGGGAAAATAACATTTTTGGGTATGAAAAATGATCCGAGGGGGGAGAAGGGGTTTTTGGGACATATATGAATTGGTAAAAGTGGCGGGGTTCAGTCTGACAGCTGTTATTAAGGGCGAAAAATTATTTATTTTTGCCCTCACCGGGTTCAAACAGAGGACTCCAAACTTCATGTCATGGGTTATTTATTAAAATTTTATTGTAATTGTAATTAAATATTTAAAAAATATAAAAATTTGTAAAAAGTTTTAGATAGAAATAATGGATTTTCAATATGGCGGACATTACGTCACAATTAAAAATGGCAGAATCCGAGATGGCAAAGATTCCTTAGTTTTTAACGAATCGTTCACGAACAACTCATTACTACGCCACCTTTTAGATGCTTAGTGTTACATAGCTAAAACATTCTCTTTTATTTACAATCAAAAAGTTGTTCAACTTTAACCTCAAAAACATAGGTCTATTGCAATTTCATAACGTACTTCTGAAAATAAGTCATTCGTGTGTATGTTTTCGACGGTTTTCTGTAATGAACTAGCAGCTGAAGGCTGTCGGTCACATTCAGATCACCTGTTTGGTTACTGATATTTATTTTACTCGCTTTATATATCGTATAGGCTATGTATTTAACGCTTGACCGTCTTATTTTTTAAAATATGAAGTACTTCAGACCCACCTTTCTGTACGCACACAGTAATAATTTTTCCCCTGCTTTTAAAAATTCTTTGGAATCAACAATGGGAAACATTATTTTCCTTAGCAGAAAAATTTGCCTTCACTTTGCTATTCTTTACAAATCAATGACGTATAGTTTATTAAACAAGCTGTATAATCATTGTAAATAATTCTTGTAGGCCTTAAACTATAAGCACGTACTATGTATATTTAATACGAATCGGTCCATGCTGAACAGGTTTCAGTCTCAGAAATCAGTTCTCATGTGCGAATGTTCATCTATGAGTTTGTGAAAATCATATATTAAAAAATTTGGTAGCGTTATGGGAATTGGCCATATCAGTTAAAAAAAAAACAATGGGACTATATTTTTTTAAGGTCAAACTCAACCTTGCCAGAATCACGTGTTTTGATTCTTAAAATTTTTGGTTTTTGTACTCAGGTTTTACTTGCCGATGCAATTAGCGTACATTTACTTTTAAAGTCAGAATAATGGTGTCGTTAGTTTGAACACGAAAAAAATCTCGTTCCTTCACATGAAACCCAAAACAGTTAAAAGCACAAACCAAATATTAACTTTAATGGCAATTAACTTGTTGGTGTAACATTGCGATTTGAGCTTCATTAAAAACACTTTCTTGGATAAGTATGAACTGTTACAATCACAGTAAAGTTCCGATAACCCAGCATGAAAATATTCAGTAGTGTAATATTCAGTACTTTAGGTAGAATTTGGACAGCATCACACACTTTCAAGAGAAAATATAAGTCACTTAATATCATATAAAAAATTACCATCTCTTACATGTTTTGATGAAATCTTATCAAAAGTCTATAAATTATACGGAGCGTGAGTGAGTGTAAGAGCCGGAATAATGGAATAAAGGACAAGAAAAACCTCTCAAACTGACTTTTCACAGCAAATTAAATTTTTCAAACAAGTCTAATTGCAGTGTGTGTATTATACGAGTGAGCTCTTTTGCTAACCAAGCAGTGCATTTCAGCAATGTATAGAGACCTGCAAAATTCGCTGATTCATTCGGTGATAGGCTAGAATTCAAACACATATACCTCTTAGATAATTTTGCTATTGGCTTACTGTTCATCTGGACGAATATCAACCAGATATAAACCCTCAACCAAAGAAGGATCGAATCACAGACAAACCAGCTGAGGCGACTTAAAAGTCAGCAGCCAATGAACTTGCGTTATTTGCCCGAGTGTACAGGGGTATGTGCAGTCTATCCTGAAGGCCATCGAAACCGAGAATTTTGCAGGTCTCTAGCAATGTATAAAATATTATTCATCCTCTACAATGTATCAAATGTGATGATTGAGTATCGTGAGTTCTGCTGAAAAGCGAATGTAATCGGTAGAACACCGTGGTTGCATTGTGTCTACTTACTATCCCTCAGCTGCATGTTCACGAGATCAGACCCAGTTGAGGTAGTCAGGTTTTAATACACTTTAACAATAATCTAGTAACTAGATTTTGAAATCTGCGATGAAAAACAATCCAAACAAACTTTTCTATAAAAAAAACTTGGATCTTCATTTATTTGCATGTTGCACTGGCGGATGGAAAAACCGCACGCTTATTGAACATGAATATGAAATAACAATTATCAATTACAATACATTAACGTTAAAAATACATATCTAATTTTCTAAAACCAAAGCTACATATGAGTATTGTCGAAAGTTAAAAAAAAGAGGTTGTCTGTAAAGTCGGTTTACGGACGATAATTTTACGTGATAACGTCATAAGAAAACATTGATGAAAAATTGCATACCTTAACCTGTTTGATATTATAGAAGATTTTCTCGCACGGTGGTTGGCCGGTTCTTGAACGCTCGGCTCAGGTGGAACGTGAATATGAGTCATGCTTTTTCGTGCGTGCAGCCGGCGTTCATCGATTTATAAGACGTTATCACGTCAAAAAATAATATCATCAAAACTCTACGTTTATTTAAAAATCATCGTGAATTATTAGTTTTTCTGATGAAAAGAAATATAATGGTAGTAAATACATTTTGTTGGATCAAAACAGCGGTAATTGTGTGATTTGTAAGTTTAACGTGAAAAAGGACCGAGACTGAAACCTGTGGCACGTGAGCATGTGACTCGGCGAGCTGCTGTCACTGCGCAGTGAAACTTCCCGAGTGCTCGGGCCCGGTGACTCGGCCTGGATCTCGGTGAAGTGAACGACCCTAGCTTTCACCCGCGAGCAGCCATGCTCGTGTGTTCACACGGCTCCGTCCTCGTATTACACGTGGCAGGCCCGCTCACGGTACATTTACATTCATAACAATAACATTTATTTATTTCTGGTCATGCTTAGTTAAAGTAGCTTGGCTTCTGGGTTGTAGCCGTGTCCTTGGCGAATTATTCACCGACGTTTCGGTCGACATTGCAGTCATCATCATCAGGGAGAAGTTACCTAGGTAATGTAGGTAAGGAGTATGTAACTGCTCCCTGATGATGGCGACTGCAATGTCGAGCGAAACGTCGATGAATTATTCACCAAAGGACACGGCTACAACCCAGAAGCCAAGCTACTTCAAAGAAAATTATTGTCTTACAAAATAAGCAGAATATATATATTTTTTTAATTTTCAGGAATTTTTGGAAGTACATTTTTCTAAAGTTCCGCCTCGTTAGTATTCCTGTATGCACACAAATTATAAGCGTTTAACTAGGTAACTGCTTCCTAATGATGGTGACTGCAATGTTGACCGAAACGTTGGTGAATAATTTGCCAAGGACACGGCTACAACCCAGAAGCCAAGCTACTTCAGACAATGGCCGTGAAAGCCTGCGAACATTATTATGCTTAGTTAAGTATCTGATGTTATAATATCTGTTTTAGCGTGTCGCCTGGATGAAATAAAACCTACCACTTTTTTTTCATTTCATGAGGTAAACAATTTAAAAAGGGATGCCTACGTAAAAATTAAGGACTAAGTAAATATAGCAATATCCGTTAATCAAATACAACCAAACCTACCCCTTGTATACCTCATATTTATACTCTAAAATAAAAAATAATCAACCTACATTACATTAAATTTGGATTTATCCAACAAATGCTGATTTAGTGGCTTGCTTAAATTTGTTTTAGTAATACTAACCCATGTTTCAACTTAAAGTGTGGTACCTATATCTGAGAACGTTTAGTTAAAACAAAGTAGCTTAATGCATATTTATTAGTAATTTCCAATATAATAAATTATCTTTTATTTGATCAGAAGACGTTAATTTTTAATGTAAATACATAGTTACAAAATCTTACCCCTAAAGAAATAGAATCTCAGCACGTAGTAAATAAAGATGGTAGGTTTTGCATGTTTATAAATCATACGGCATAGTGTACATCCCACTTGATTGGGTTCAGAGATGCAACTTTAATAATAAAAAAAGACAGCCTTTTCACTCTTTTGCGTTCGCATTCTATAGAAAAAAATGTAAAAGTAAAAATATGCTGTTATTTAATTAAAATTTTCGTTATTTTTGCATAGTTCTAACCTCAATTAACACGCCTCCGTTTCACTCCCTTCGGGGTCGAATATCGGAAATTGGAAAAAGTTACCTTCGAAGTTAATTGCTTGAGTTATTTATACACAGTTTCTTTCACCCAGAATTATTTTCTATGAAGATATACATATTTTTTATAATAAAACAAAACTAACACACTTTTCACCTCATTAAAAGAAGTTCACTCAATTAAAAAAAATGCAGATGTAAGTTGTTATTTTAGTTTCCTACTTCTAAATCTAAATGAACTGTAAATGTTCACTTTACGTGTTAAAAAAAATACTTAACGCTTTTCCTCCTTAGGTTTTTAATTCCGCAAAATGGTAAAATTGTAGTTGGTAGTTTTCGTATGTTTATTATTGGTACCCAATATATTTTATTATGCTTTATTAGGTTCGGATCTATAATTATATACTTCAAAACCTTATTAACCTATTTTTCCCTCCAAGGGGTTGAATGTCACCAAATCGTAAAATTATGGCTGGTAATATTCGTATGTTTATTATTATCACCCAATAACTTTCATGGACGGACTTGATTAGATTCGGAGATATAATTATTTATTTTAAAACCAAGTTTACTCCTTAGAGAATGAATTTCGCAAAATAGTAAAATTGTGTTTGTTAGTATTTGTATGCTAATTATTGGTACCAAATATATTTTCTTATGCTTTATCACTTTCAGAGATATAATTAGTTTTTTTAAAACAATATTTACCCCTTTTCCTCCTTCGCCAATTGCGTTTTGGCTCCAACTGCTCCAGCAGCATACACTTCAAACCGTTTCAACTGCATTTGGCTCCAACTGCTCCAATTGCATTTGGCTCCAACTGCTCCAATTTTTTTTTGGCTCCAACTGGTCCAATTGCATTTGGCTCCTACTGCTTCAATTGCATTTGGCTCCAACTGCTCCAATTTTTTTTTGGCTCCAACTGGTCCAATTGCATTTGGCTCCTACTGCTTCAATTCCATTTGGCTTCAACTTCACCAAATAATTTCAATTGCATTAGCTCGAACTGGTCCCGATTGCTGGAATTATTATTTCTCTCTTTTTTGTTAGTCATTTTTTTTGCTTTTTTTACCTCTTTAATTTAGAAGTCGTATTACTATAATTTAGTTTTGAAAAAAAAGTATATTACGAGAAATAATAGAAGATTACTTAGCCACTCCACATGGTGTTATTTATCTGAGTGAATTTGAAGAAAAACGGCTGAGATCATGTGCAAAATTTTCCCATAAAACCATTTCTCCTTTTTTTCCAAACCAACGCTGTAGTATATTTATTACTTAGTATCAGTGTTGAAAACAGACGAATATGGAAGATGAAAAAGCATTTTAATTTTTCATCAAGATAAAAACGCTAAAACAGCAACCTGACATAAGATGGTGTTGTATTCGCCTGTCAGATAGTGGCACAGCGCCGCTGTGATGTGAGTACATCGGTATTTCTCTGTCTAAAAAACGCGCGAGTAGAAATCAAACAAAAAGCTCGATCATGCTTCTATTTGGCAGGAAGATAATAATTACTATTTTTAAAATGCTTACGGTAAGGTTTCCTGAAATATTGTCGCGGGTTGAAATTTTGCAGGGTTGTTGAAATCAAATTTAGGGACTTTACTGACGGGAGTCTGGGCTGGCTGCTCTGTTCACTCGTCAGCGCAAGTGGCGTGACCATGTAATTGGGGCACGGGGCCGGCGCGGCGCGCTGCGGGCTTGCAGAATTTTGTTTGTTTGTTTGGCCGCGCGCTGGCGCAGCCACGGGCCGCAGTTACTGGGGCGCGCTGTCGTAACAAGCCGCGCGGTGTGGCCTGCACATTGGGGTAGAGGGGGGTAGCCTTCCCAGATGTTCTAGTTAGTTGTTTAGTAAATTTGACTTCAATAACGAGCTTTTGTTATGGTAGGCGCGGCAGGGCGCGCGAATTTAAGCGCAAGTGATTGGTGACTCGGGGCTCACTCAGGCGGAGGCTATGCGTCTCACCTGTGGTCACGAGTTGTTAGTTCGTTCGTGATGTAGGAATTCAAGCTTTCGGGCGGAAGCTATGGTCGACGCCAGAGGCCACGAGTCGTTTAATTTAAGTTAGGTCATAATGTAGTCGTCAAGCTTTCGGGCGGAGGCTATGGCCCTCGTCAGGGGTCACGCGTCATAGTTTTTAAAATGTAATGTTCGTTCGGGATTTCAAGGGCAGGAGAGGCCCCTACGTTATTTTTTTAAAGTAATCGATCAAGAAAGGCTTTTCGGAAAATGTGAGTATGGACTTATCTTTGTTTTAATTTTAAGTATTAATTATGATTTGAGGTATTCGGAAGGACTAGGGAAGTGTTTAGTGAAGTTCTCTCATTCTCTCTCTTGTAAGGTCGTTCAATCGTTAAGGAAGTAAAGAGATTATTGTTTTAAATTGTAATCCCGCTATTTAAATGTTCTTTAAAATGATGTTGAGTATTTGACTTTAAGAATAAAATAATTTTAATTAAGTATTATGTTATTTTGCAAAATCTCCTTAGTTCAGCTCTCACCAGACATCCTGTACGGGATGACGAACCTATGATCCTAGGTACAGTAAAGTATTTTATGAAGTTAAGACTAGTTGATGCCAAGCGAGTTGTTTCTATGTAAAGAGCTACGATTCTCGCCCCCCCCTCTGAAGGTGGATCGTGACAGAAATGGCGGTGGCACCGGCTAGGTGCACGTGACAGAAATGGTAGAGTTCGCCGGATAGGTTCTATTTCTGGAGAGAGAGAGAGGTAGATTTTTATGTTTATTATTAAGTTAGTTTCAGCTTCTGATAGCAGGTTATTAAGAGTTTACTTGAGGAGAGGATTACGGAATTTTAGTCTATAGTGGAGGAAGTCTTTGAGATTTTTTTTTTGACGTAACAGATGTTTATTTGAGGATACTTGTAAGGATAAAGTTTATAGTGATAAGTTGTTTTAAGTCGTTGAATTTATTGTAGATTTATATCGGGGATTATTACGTGAGGAGAATACGTTATAAGTTAAATGCTTATTAGAGATAATGCAAGTGGTTTAATTTAATTGAAGTTCATTTTAAGATTGTAGGTTAAGAGAATTATAATTTAAAATAAAGTTTTTTGTCGTAAATAGGAATTATTTTCAAGAGAAGTTTGTTTTGTTTTCGTGCGCGTAGGAGACGAGACGTACGAATTAAATCAGTCGAGGGAAGGATAAACGTTAGAAAGGAATTAAAGAGAAAACGAGAGTTTATGTAAAAGAGAGTTATAGAATTTATAGTGATGTTTTGTTTTAATTAGAAAAATGTTGAGAGTTGTTTCAGAACGACACGTCAGTGGACGTGGCAGAGTGAACACGTGACGGGGAGGTGCTGAGACCTAGCGGAGAACGGAGGAACCGCAAGCGAGGGTTGGCGCACCTGATGGAATTCGGTGACGTCACGGGCTCATACGGAGACGTGGACAGGCCGTGACCTTGTTTTGATCAGCTGTACGGTAACTTAGCGATAAGAAAATAGACTATTGGTTAAATAAATTTAAATTTAAGTGTGTTTTAGGAGAAGAGGAACTTTCAGTATGTAAGTAATTTATTTTAAGAAGTGTATGATGTATAGGCTAGAAGTGTTTCGTTGTAAGTTGTTTATGTTTTTGTTAGTTAAATTCTACCTCGGTTTTAAAAATATTTTTTTGGGATTTGTAAACATTATTAAGGAGGTACACTATAAAATCGATAAGCATTGAGAAAAGTGGGAAGGATAGTTTTTGTGTGTAGAGGGAATTTACTCCAAGGGAACAGAGAGACAAAATTAATGTTTTCATTAGGGCGAGGGACCCTAAGGTGAGGCGTTGTGTCCCTGGGAAGAAAGGGAATTGTAGCGCAGACCATAGGAGATGGGCTGACTACGGAATTAAGGGTCAGGAGAATCCTGAGAGTTGTGAGTAGTTTGGGGCAGGAGTTCCCCATGGTAGTACCGAAGTGGCTATCCTGTATGGGATAGGGTACCATTTCAATGAAGTTTGTTGGTGGGGTTAGAGTCCCTTGCTGTGTAGTGGGCCTATAGCAGATAGGCACTACAGTGAAATTTTTGGTTATTTTGTGAGGTAAATTCCCTGGAGGTTAAGTAAGATTGGATTCAGTTAGGAAGGAGGGAAATGAGAAACATTGCTGTAGAGAGTTAGTGTACTTGCCTAATGTGAAATTGAATTTTACTAAATTAATTTAGGAGAAAGTTTTGTTCGGTAAATAAATAATAATGGAAGATAGCTAGATAATTAATTAATTTTTTTTGAGTAAGGTGTTTTAAGTAATGAAATAAAATAAGGTGAAGTAATTTGAATAATTGGGGAGGAGTTTCTTTAAGAGTTTAGATAATTGTTTTTGAATTTATTGAGATATTCAGCCAGTGAAGTTTGAGTGTGAGAGATACAGTGAGATTTTAAGGAAATCGGTTGTTTATTAATTAGGACAAATGAGATTTTATGATTAAGAGTCAGTAAGCATAGTTAAAATTTACGACATGATATTTGTTGACAGTTTACAGTTATTAAGGAGAAAACAGAGTAATCTATTTATTTTTATTTTAATGGTTTGAAGATAAGATTATGAATTTTTTTTGGAAGTTTCTTTGGCATGTTGGAATAATTTTTTTTGATTTTTAGAATTTACAGAGAAAATTTAATTGATTTACATTAGTTTGGAAGTATGGAGGTTTAGTGTTCGATTAGCCCTAACTTGATGGTCGGATCCCAAAAGAATGCCGTAAAACCGATAGCCAATTGAGAGGAATGCGGTAGGCGCTTGTGTAGAGAGGGGTTGTGGGAAAACTCCTTGGGACTGATGGCAGATCAGGGGCCCTAAATAGTGTGTGATGCTGTAAAACCAGTGCAGAGAAAGCCTGGTATGCTTAAATTTTTGGGCACAGGTTATGTAAACCTGGGGTTCCATGGGATTTAGTCATGTTAGCTGCTGTGAGACATTAAGATTTCCAGGCTCCATAGTAAATTCAATGTAAATTTTTGTTTTCTTAAAATAATAAATTTGTTTTTAATTTTTTTGAGATATTTGATTTGTAACAGTGAATACAGACCCCGAGGAATAAGAGTTGTCATGCTGTGAGAGGAGAAGGTGGTAGGCCTAAAAGGGTACAGGCACCACAGAGGTTATTTGTATTGCATAATTTAAATATAAGGAAACTTGAGAATTTGAAATTTTGTTGTTGGTTTGTACACCCATAAGAAGAGTATAGGCAGAATTTTTATTGTTATGAGATGTCTAATTTAATTGAAAAGAAGAAAGTTTAAAGATGCAAGGTAACATTATTATTGTAATAATTGAAAGAGATTAAGAGGTAGAGAGAAATAGGCAGTTTTTGTTTGTAAGTACTAAAGTTTACATATAGAAATTTAGTAACTAAGAATGAATAATAAGTTAAGTCTAGTGTAAAAGTTTTTTTTAAGTTTGTTAAGTTAAGAGTCACAAGTAAATTTTTTTTTAGAGAGAATGTCTTTGATAGGAAGTATTAGAAACTTATGGGAATTTTAGGGTAACATAAATAATGTAGGTAATGAATAATAATGTTGTTTCAGGGTAATGTGTACTAATAATACAATTTTTTTTAGGACCAAAGAACAGGAATTATGTAATTTAAATTAACATGTATTTTTGAAACTGTTACAGATTCCTTAAGATGAGCTGAGCAGCAGTCCAGTTTACAAGATGACAAGAGTTCGAGAGACAAGATACAAGATCACTGAAACAAGAGCCAAGACTGAAGATTCAAGAGAAGAGAAAGCTGGCAGCCATGGACTTACAAGTGGAGATTAATAAGGTCATGTAAAGTTTTATTTTTTTTTATGGAAGACAGTAACTGGAGTTTTTTTTTGTTATAAACATTATTTACAGAACTTTTTAGGTTATAGTAATGTAATGGAACTAGTGAGTTGTGGTAGCTGTCAAAAAGAACTAATACCTTAAGTTTAATTTTTAAAGTTAATTTTCTTAATTTACAGAGGGATTAGTAGTTTTTTTTAAACCTTATTTAGGTTGGAATTTAAATACAATAGCTTATTATAAATGTGTACGAACAGTTCAAGTTCACAGTACTGATAGGTAGGTCAGATGATCTTATTGATTTTGATGATTTGTTGTTTTGAGTTGATTTTTAAGTGTTGTGAATTAGACAATGAAATAGTTCTGAAAACTTAAATTATTTCAAGCTAAGAAATAGTAAAGTTAATTGTAACTCAAAGGACACCAGAATTTAATTTTTTTTTGAATTAGTAATGTTTGAAAATTTTATACTTTACAAGAAAGGTTATAAACAAACAGATCGGATGGAACAAGGATGCAGTAAATCACAATTTCATTTAGAATTATTGATTAGCTTTTGAGGTTATGAAGTAAAAGTAATTATAGTTTAAAAGTTTGAATAAAAAAAAATGTTTTTTTTTTAATTTGTTTGAAATAGAAAGTTTAAAAGTTAATTAGTCATGATCTAGGTGGGTGATGGGGTGGGAATTGGCCACTCTTTTTCCCTATAACCTCCCTAACATGGCCTTCTATTACAACTAACAGAAATAAAGAAGAAGAAAAATGAAGAATTATTAGTTAGAATGTTTCTTTCATGAAGATACCTGATGAACTTTTACTGTTTGGAAGAATAGAAGCAAGGTTAGTCAGATATTTTTACTCAGAAGAAGAAGAAGATAAAGCAGTTTTATGACTCGACAAGCCAGAGATTGGTGTTTCCCCTCTGCGCTTCTATTGACTACGTTGTTTACTCTCATGGGATAGCTGGTTCGGCACCATGGAGAGAGATTGGTGGGCATTGTGGTTGCCCCCAGAAGAAAAGAAGAGTAGAAGAGGTTATGGGTGGGTCATGTGAACTGACCTTCAACCCAGTTACTTCGTGGGGACTATTTGCTGTATAGAGAAGATCAAGACTCAAGAGGTAGGGAAAATCATTGGAGGTCATGTTTCCCTTCCTTAAGTTTTTCCTATCAAATTATTTGCCTGATTAGATTATGCTAAGGGTGGGATAATTTATGTTAGCAGTTGAATTAATTAATTTTATTTTTTTGTGTGTTTGCATCCTTGCCCATCGATTGCAGTTTAGTAGTTAGTTTTGTATTTGTCAGGCGTGATGGTAATGCCTGTTGATGATGTTTCAGAATTGTAATCTGTTCGTGATGAGGATGGCACAACTCCGAAGCAGATGTGGGGAGAAGTTGTGAGCTGCCCTGGAAGCCAGTCCAGTAGCTGTTGGAGTTGAGTGGTGTTTGCTGATGGCCAGCCCAGGGAGCTACTCTTCTCGACAACACTGACTTCGAGGAGTTGCACCAACCTTCACGAGATAAGAGTTTAATTAATTGAAACACTGTAAGGACACTTAATTTTTTTTGAAGAACGAAAGAAGTATGGTAATAAACGGAAACCGAAAAAAAAATAATAATAATAATTATCAAGAATTTGCACATTGTTTAACGAATACTGAGAAACTAAGAACAGTAATTTAATTTGTAAAGAGAGCTTCACTAACAGAACAATTTTTTTAGAATTGAGAACTCGAGCCTCTGAAGGTTCCTGTGAGAACAAACCAGATAAAAGTTTTACATTTAATTTTATGAATACTTGTTGTTTTAAAATAAATCTTATGCAGAATCTAGATGTATGTTCAGACAGCAAGGAACTAAGAAAATTATTATTTTTGTGAAATGAGGAATTTATAGTTATGGTTTAATGGAAAAAGACAATTTGTAATTTTGAGGTAGCTCGATGGGGCTCGAGCTCTGTGAGGGGAGGGTTATGTCGCGGGTTGAAATTTTGCAGGGTTGTTGAAATCAAATTTAGGGACTTTACTGACGGGACTCTGGGCTGGCTGCTCTGTTCACTCGTCAGCGCAAGTGGCGTGACCATGTAATTGGGGCACGGGGCCGGCGCGGCGCGCTGCGGGCTTGCAGAATTTTGTTTGTTTGTTTGGCCGCGCGCTGGCGCAGCCACGGGCCGCAGTTACTGGGGCGCGCTGTCGTAACAAGCCGCGCGGTGTGGCCTGCACATTGGGGTAGAGGGGGGTAGCCTTCCCAGATGTTCTAGTTAGTTGTTTAGTAAATTTGACTTCAATAACGAGCTTTTGTTATGGTAGGCGCGGCAGGGCGCGCGAATTTAAGCGCAAGTGATTGGTGACTCGGGGCTCACTCAGGCGGAGGCTATGCGTCTCACCTGTGGTCACGAGTTGTTAGTTCGTTCGTGATGTAGGAATTCAAGCTTTCGGGCGGAAGCTATGGTCGACGCCAGAGGCCACGAGTCGTTTAATTTAAGTTAGGTCATAATGTAGTCGTCAAGCTTTCGGGCGGAGGCTATGGCCCTCGTCAGGGGTCACGCGTCATAGTTTTTAAAATGTAATGTTCGTTCGGGATTTCAAGGGCAGGAGAGGCCCCTACGTTATTTTTTTAAAGTAATCGATCAAGAAAGGCTTTTCGGAAAATGTGAGTATGGACTTATCTTTGTTTTAATTTTAAGTATTAATTATGATTTGAGGTATTCGGAAGGACTAGGGAAGTGTTTAGTGAAGTTCTCTCATTCTCTCTCTTGTAAGGTCGTTCAATCGTTAAGGAAGTAAAGAGATTATTGTTTTAAATTGTAATCCCGCTATTTAAATGTTCTTTAAAATGATGTTGAGTATTTGACTTTAAGAATAAAATAATTTTAATTAAGTATTATGTTATTTTGCAAAATCTCCTTAGTTCAGCTCTCACCAGACATCCTGTACGGGATGACGAACCTATGATCCTAGGTACAGTAAAGTATTTTATGAAGTTAAGACTAGTTGATGCCAAGCGAGTTGTTTCTATGTAAAGAGCTACGATTCTCGCCCCCCCCTCTGAAGGTGGATCGTGACAGAAATGGCGGTGGCACCGGCTAGGTGCACGTGACAATATTATAGGAAGGCAAGAAAGTGGTTTAAAATGGCAAAATTGTTAGTAGAAACAGCATCTGTGTTCCTCCACTTAAGGGTCCCGCCTACCCGGACACACACACGGTGCGCAGAGCTTGAGGGAAAACAACGCGAGTTCAAAACTACTCGAGATATCCGAGTGGGGTCTGCTTACGAAAAACACTTAAGAGTTCGCTGAGGGCCGAAAAGTACTTTTGATTTCGGATTATGTTTTTAAACTATTTTTATAAGAGTTAAAATGTATAAAAACTCGTGTTTTCAGAGTAATTTTAAGACGTAAAAAACCGGTACAGATTCTTGAAAGCACTTAAGAGACTTGCATTAAACATTTATCTTCATTTCTCGGCCATATAATGTTACGGTCACCGCTCATATGCACTGGGAGAAGACTGCGCGCCAGTCCAGAGGAGACACCGCGCTAGAAGCACCAGCGAGCGTCGCGCTTATCATCCCGCCTCACCAACACATATACATCCCTGACGTGGCGGGTCCCTCAAGTCTCACATTAGGCCTTACATACTCGGAAAAGCCTGTCGTAATGACATGTAAGGCGGTGAAGCCATGAGAAGTTTCGGGCGGTAGATCGATGCCCGAGACGGGGGCTGTGACCGATTGATTGAAAAGATGAAAAAATCAATCGACATAAATTTTTTAGAAACTGATGAAGGGTACCACAGTGAGGGGAAACAGTGATGGAATACATTGTTAGGGAAGAGGGAGTAGCCTTTTCAAAGGAGACCCACCGGCCTACAGCAGCGTTTACAAACTTTTACAATCGCGAAATGTCGTGTTTGGCCATGCCACGAGGGTCCTTGTTGGGACATACCCTTGTCAGGAACTCCTTCTGGGAGCTCTCTCGGAATGCCTGAGCATCCAGAACCGAAACAGCCCTGTTCATCGCGAACTCCGGCCACTCATGCCAGCAGGATAGCCGAGCTGGCCAGCAACACGACGGACCGCTATTTACCAATCACTGTCCAAGAACAATCTTTGCCAGGTACAAGCAAGCATGCCGTCATCATAAACCATATTCTCCTTCTATTAAACTACACAATGAGGTCATCCAAGATGGCGGCCAGATCCCGGATCCCGAGCCAGCAGCTAGTGTCCCAGTTCACACCAAACATATCTACTGAGCAACGAAT
This sequence comes from Bacillus rossius redtenbacheri, assembly GCF_032445375.1. Lineage (NCBI taxonomy): Eukaryota > Metazoa > Arthropoda > Insecta > Phasmatodea > Bacillidae > Bacillus > Bacillus rossius. The sequence continues at coordinate 133,953,591 of NC_086331.1, forward strand.
GGCTTTGCAAATATTAAAATGACCTTGAGTGGAACAAAGGTAAAATCCCGTACCACCAGGTGAAAAACGCTCTGGACGATATGCTACTGCAGAATCTTCGTCGCCGAACCCGAGAAAATAAATAAAATGGCCGAGCCAGTTTGTGGTCGGAGCCACGGAAACTGTCGACGTGCAGTCCGAGTATGCAAGCTTAGTGCACTGCATCGCGAGCAGCCTCAGGTTTGCGACAAGATCGACCAAGCCTGTAGAAGCTGGCAGGTAATTCGGAAATGGTTCTCCGGGTACGAATAGACTTTTCTGAGCATGCATATATTAAGGGCGTGCAACGGTTCGAGCCTTCAGTTGTCGTCCAATCTGCAGAATATGTTTTCATTCCATCTTGCTAACGTGTACCTACGTGAGCTTAAGACCTAGCTTCAGCAGTGTCGAGTACAGCTACTGGGATGCTGGGTGTCTGCACACATATACGGAAACCTGCAATGAAGGCGCTGAACACTGGCGGTTTTCGCACTTTCTTCTGTCCTACAAACCGAATCAGTAGCTGCTAGATTTCTGTGAACATGGAAACTGTACGGTTCTTCACATGAGACCGAATACGATCCTTACAGCCAGCATCGAAGAAGTAGTCGCTTCGTCTGCATGTGCAATACCAAATTGTTACGACCTGCGATGCATCTAGGCAGAAGCCCAAACGGCATAGGTCCCATCGTTGCTCTAACAATGTTCCTGTCCCAACAAGCACCGAATCACAGTCCAGTTGCAGCCATGGTAGCGGACGTTGTCGTCCATGTCTCACCGAAGTGGTCGCCGGAGAGTACTGCCGAGGATGACACGTGTTCCTGTGCCTGAGACCAGCGAACCTGTTGGAACAGGAGTCAATGACGAGGCAGTAGCTGGAGTCGACAAGACAGTCCGTGCAGCGTTAAAAACTTTGCTTTCGAAAATTCTTATTGCCCTTTCCTAATATGTATTTGTGATTTGTGAAATTTTTAAAATAAATTTGTAAAACTGGAATTTTTGTGATTTTATTTCTCTATCTTTAAGGTACTTTCATTTTATCATCATAAAAATATTAATTAAAAAAATTAAACTAGTTGCTTTGACTCACGTATTGTACTAGCAACCGTGGGTATACACGTGAGGTCCATCCAACGGGTCCCTCAGTCCAACTCTGGCTGTGTTGCAGTGCGGATCGGCTCTCTTCAGTGAGTTTCCTGAGATTCAGTTGCTGCTCCAATGGCGACCTTGATGGAAGATCTACCATCAGCAATGCAGACCCTGATGTCAGCGACGCCGATGGCAGTAGATATCCCAATGGTGGCTGAACCTACACCTACTGTCTCATCACTGCAAGAGACTTCAACGGATGCGGTTTTATTAGCAAAGGAGACATCGTGAACTGCCTTGGTTGAAGTTTCGTCACTGTTTCCAGCAACCTGGGAGACTTCAATAAACAATGGACGTCCATCATTGACATGTTTGACGTGCTAGTGCAAATACTATGTTATGACTTTCTCTACAACGTCAAGTACTAGTCGGCATGAAAGAAGCGGATGCCCGAATTATGTAATGCAAAGAACACTGTTTCAGTGCATCAGATGTAATAAACTAATTGGATGCCTACACTGACATTAAGAAATCTGCACTGGGGCAGTTAAGAGCAGGCAAGAATCCGTTTGTAAATTCTTTGGCAAAACCTTTATGCTAGCACAGCATGCTACACGTCACGAAGACTGCAACTGTCCATTTAACAAGTCTTTAAATTCGTCACAACGCAAACAGTGTGGTGTCCTATACTGACTTCACAATTATTCGGCAGATAATTCCAAATACTGAGAAGCTACAAACTGAAATTTATGATGGACTCCACAAAGTTACATGACTTTCGCAAGTGGATAGATAAAAAGCTTGCTCTGGTTGTGACTCTTAGTTCACATTTTTGAAGACAGACTTTGACAGTTACTCCTCGGTGTTGAAACTTACTCGGACTTGAAAGCTGAAATGACGATGCCATCTGAACCATCAACAACTGACGAATCTCCGGTCCAGTCTGACCTGTCACCTTCAACAACAGCAATGTCCCCGACTGCAGCAACTCCATGGCGAGGCGGATCCCGCTGGAAGGTGCACCACCGCCACCGACAATGCTAGAGGAGTGTGTTCAGTAACTGTGCAATCTATAACCAAGGAAGAAAAAACATGTGGCGTTCCATTACCATACCGAACCTACTGCGACAGCATCAAAAACCTGAAAATTCGTGTGTATTATTCGATTATTTATAATAATAAATCTGAACGCATTAAATATCAGTTTAACAGGTGTCGTAGCAAGTTTATACGCAACGGAAAATTTAAAAGACACATCAGGAATTGTGATGGACTGGTTGCGCATTCATCAGGACTAAAATGTATCTTCTGTGGCAAGATGCTTGTGCACATGTTCAGTGCGAGGCATCAGGAAATATATCACTGTCTTTTAATGAAACTTAGAACTCTGAGCTGTGTGCTGTTTGTAGTGATCGACTGTCATGTGTAAATACCTCGAAATTACATGCCAAGGCATGCAAAAGACTCGCTTCCTACTCCATAAAGACTGAAATAATCGATGAACGGTTAAGACTTTAGTAATTTACTTCTTTGTATTTGTAGTAGAGTAGAATTAACGTGGTAAATTTATTATTCGTAAAAACGTTCTGGGTTTTATTTCTTGAACATATTACGTTATGTTAAATTGAGATGATTTTTAGTTCAATATTTTAAAGCCTAAATAAATTTTCTACTGACTATAGAGGACAGCAAACGACGGAAAAATCATTATATTTTTGAATTTTTTTTTCCGATTTTTAGTTTTAATAATTGCATATTTTTAAAATTGCGGGCGATGTGTTATTAGTGGCTTATTGGTGCCTGGTGGATGATGAATTCAAGCAGCTCTCAGGTATTTCGCCATATTTAATGAAATAAATGTTTTTAGCTAAAATAAACGTTTTTTTTTGCATCGAGCAAGGATTGAACCATGGGCGTAAATCGAACTAATCAATCAATATTTAAATGAGTAATTTATGTAAGTGATAATTGTAATTTTTTCTTAATTTCTAGGTTAATAATTACAGACATTCAAGATGCGGCCAAGATAGTTGACAAGATGGCGGACGTAACAATAGTTTACTGTCTGGTAATAAAATACAACTGCACTCTAATAGATGAACAATAAACTAATATGGAGGCTGCAAACTCTAACCGACACAATCAAAATGGCAGATATAAGATGGCCACCATGACGTCATACTGGCTGACATTATATATTTCTTCATATAAGTGCTGGGGATCAGTATTCTTGTAGCCTCTGTGGAGCAAGGACCACACCACAATTTTTTTTGTCTTCATCGGATTCGAACCGAGGACTCTTGAGTTCCATAACTGTTTTTATTTTAATTTTATTTTAATTGTTTTTAAATAACATTTTTACCAAAATTAAATTATTTTTTCCAATTTCGTAGCTTAACAATCACAGGTTTTCAATATGGCGGATGTGACATCATAGTTCATATTGGCAGATTTGACATCATTATTCAAAATGGCGGAAGATTCTCCCGTCACGAAAAATTCTAACACATATGAATGGGGCGCTCTATGGTGATGTCACCGTAAAGAAAAGTGCAACGTTTGGGGAGTGGGGTGCTCGATTACAAGATAGCGGAAAATTCTAGAATTTAAGGTGGTGGAAGGTTCAAGAATCCAAGATGGAGGAATCCAAGCTGGCCGGTGGTCAGGGTCAAAGGTCCATTCAAGTTCAAATGTTAAAGTCAGGGTCATCCAATATGGCCGCCGTGACGTCACAATCTAATATGGCTGACGACAATCTCCAACCTCGAGCTATGAACCAGCCACAGGAGGAACAGTTATATACTAATTAGGTCCCCAAGACGTCGCTTTATACTGTAAAGAAGTTTTTATTTAAAAACATAATATTTCATTTTATTAGTATTCATTAAGTACTTTCAAATATTTACCCCCTCTTAACCATGGATCGTACAAGGGACGGGAAATCATTAAACCAAAATTATATTAATATGTAAATTTTTATAGAATTTTTTTATAACTTTTCCCGAATTATTTAGGGATTTTTTTTAAAATGATTTCGACATTTTCAATATAATAATAACAATATTTCGGTGGTAAAGTTGACAGGTGATTGACAACCGTGCACTCTGTCGGAAAACAAATGAAGCATGATGAGATTGATACTAGCATACACGCAAACGACGCGATAAACCAACAAGGTGATCAACAAGGCTGTCGTTACATTACATTGTCCAGAATAATATATTCCTTGGTGGGGTATAGCTTGTGGACAAAAATAATAAAAGGAATATTTTTTTTAAATTCCCCAAGATGGGTTCTAACCAAGCACTCTTAAGTCGGCGAAATTCTTTTTAAAAATATTTTTGTAATTAAAATTTGCATTAAAATATTTTTAGTTTTATGATTTTTTTAAAATGTCATTTGAAAAATTAAATTTGCTTTCCACAAGACTGGAACTAAAAACTCCAAACTCAATGACGTAAATAATTTTTTATCAAAATATTTTTGATTGTTTTTAATTTCTTGTATATTTAATGACTGGGTTCAAAGGTTTGAGGTTTGAATTGTTAAATTTTGGGAGTGCATAGGATCGTTGGGGAATTTTTAATTTTTTTTTGGGAGATTTTACATCAAAACGGGAATTTTTCTTTAAAAATTTTAAAAATATGTTTATATTTTGAAAAAAATTTGAGTCAGCATTGAATGACAAATTTAAAAGTCCAAGGCAAAGTTATCCAAGATGGTGGCCGTGACGTCATAATTAAAGATTGCTTTTCCCTGGACCGCACCAGACCTCGTATCCTACCGTAAGAGGAACAGTTCTAATACTACTGATTATTTTTAATGATTAGGAACAAATAAATAACTATTAAAATATGAAAAGTGGGAACAAAATCGGAACAGGTGTTTAAGAGAAGATAGAAATTTATATTAATATTTATATATTATTTAAAATACCGAATTTATCTTACAAAGTATAAAAGTTCCAAAACTGATAAAAATATATTATAATTCTGTGATTCAATTAATTATTTCAATTTAATTTATAACTATAGGTACCTATATAAATGCCAAACAAACATGACTGGAATTTTTATTATTTAATGTGAGCCATTATTTCTTTCATTAAAAGAACATTTTATGTTTTTAATTTAATTTATCTTAACTTATTTATTTGATTATTAATATCAATGAATAAAGTTAAGAAAACCTGATAGTAAGTTATAATGCTAATAATAACTTGATAAAATAAAAGTGATATAATTTATTTAAGATATATTCGTATAAAAGAGTTTAAATACCAAAATTCATTGTTTTCACATCAAAATTCCGAAATTATGATTTGATTAAAAGTCAAAAAAATAATTTCAATATTATTTTACATAAATATACATGCATGATTTGAATCAAATATCCCAATTTGGCAACATAACATGCATTTTTACAAATTAAAAAGAAAAAATATTTCATAGCATTATTAGGGACAAAAACAAGCACTACACTTTACAAATTATTGCCAAGATTTATATAAAACCATGGAAAAATTCATACAACACAAAGTTATAGTTTCTAATAATTTAAAACTTTATATTAGATTCTTTAATAAGGATTCAACCTGAATACCCTGCTTTGCAATTTTTTTAAATTTATTTGAAAACCATTTATAACAATACATTTTATGTGACCACTTAACAAAAAAATTTCAATTAATATCTATGTATTTGGTGTAATTGAAAATAATAGCTTTCGCCTCAATTTACATAACATATAAGATTTGTAATATTCTATTGTTTCAAATTAAAAAAAAATAAATATTTTCAATGTTCATTATTCAAACCATAACGATATAGTACTATACAATCGACCTTTTGTCCACACGTCTTTAAATTGAGTTCATATAAAAACGTGTAAACATTTTTCGTAATTAAAATTTTTTTACTTAATATAATTGGGCCTTTGTATTTGTAGAAAAACGCCTTTGATGTTAATAACATATCTTAAGCCCATATTTTATTAAAAATATAAATGTGTGTTTAGAATTATTCACATAAATATAATTGCAAAATAAAAAAAATTAAATAATAGGTTTCATTATTGACTGCATCAATTTTTGAATGTCAAATTATTGAATGTATATTTCATCAAGAACGAGTGTTCCTCAAAATTGCCTATTTCCTACGAATCCAATTTAATTTTTTTAATTTTTTCTAGTCTTATTTTATTTGTAAAGGAAGTTTTGTATTCTTAACCATGTTTACGTGATATTTTACGCTTTGTTAAGTGAGGTACCTTTTCTGAAAACTCTATGATTATAATACATTTTTCCAGAAAAATAGTTATTGTTTAAAAACTTAAATATTGTGAAAATTAAATGTTTTATTTAAGAAATATGAAATTGTAATAAATAACGTTTTTTTTACAAATTCTTTAAGTGAAAATGTTCAATTGACGTATTCATGTAAGTAGGTATGAGTGGTCCAATTATATCATAAATGTTTAAGAAATTTTTATAAAAACCAGTATGGTATTTTAATGTATTAATAACACAAAAAATGATTTTTTTACCTTTTTATTATGTAGTGTTTGCTTTTCATAAAACTGTCAATCATAGTTTGTCAACATTCATTTTGATGGTTATAATGTTTAGCTGTGAATACATAATATCGCATTTATTTAAAATTCATTAATTAATTTATTATTAATTTTAAGAAACAATAGTTAACAAAATAATTCGGGAAAATTGATCTTATACAAAAATATTTTTATTATAAAATAGGGAAATTGGTTTGAATAATGTGCTGTATTTACATTGCCCAATGTTACTATGTATATAAAGAAAAGCTAAATTTCGAAGCATAAAACTGTTAGTCACGTTATTCCAACAAATTCGTTTTAGAGAGAGAAAAATTTATGTTAGTTACAGTAAGTGGACACACATAAAACACATCTACAAACATAGCCTATTTATATGCGAACATACATACAGAGATAAATGAGACATTATGAGGTTTTTATCCTTAGAAAAATAGTTTTTAATGTTATTTTTCCATCAGTTATACATTTTATATTACTGCAGAAATGAAGCTAATTAAAAAAATAAATCTTAAAATTGGTATTTACAAAGCCACTGTGTTGTTCCTAGGGTCGCGAGTCCTGAGTTCTAATCCCGAGCAGTAAATATGTTTGTGCCTTTTTCAAAAATAAATTAAAATTGTTTAGTTTATTTGTTAACCTTTTACGATAATTTCGCATTCTGGTTACGCATCCGTCATAGAATATCGGAATAAAATATTATTTTACTTTTATAAAAATTAATATAAAATTTAAGTCGTTACATAAAATACTAATAACTAAACGTCATTCATATAACCTACATTCGAAGACCTTTATCAAATTTTCATCAAAAATTAAAAAAAAAAACACATTAAATCAACTTTCTTTTTACATAACAGAACCTCACTCCAAACACACCAAAACAATTTGTTATTCCTATGCTCTCTTCAACCTTAGACTTTATCCGGCAAATCTGTCTCTGACTGTCACACATCCTCGAGTTCCTAAGGCTCTTCTCCGGCCGTTATTGGCCCGTCCTCGTCAACCAATCAGCATGTGACCCGTGTGCATCTGCGCATTGTGCGATTGCATCCAAGTGCGTTTAGTGTTAGCATACTTTGGTAATATTCTTACAGCGCGGCTTTTCTGCGAGGTAATAACAACATTCTGAAAATACTTTTGTTCGTACACTAGAGACGTTCCTATACAGTAGAATCTCACTAATCGGGCACTATTAAAAACCAGAGGTTGCCGGATTATTGCAATTTTTGGATTACTGGATTATATAGAAAAATTCATAATAAATATAATAAAGAATTTCATAAAGAGAATATAATGTATTTGTATTCATGCCCTACACTTTTTTTTGATAACTGTAACATATCTCACAATTAACTACATAATTACATAGTTTTAAAATAATCCTTGATTAAGGTCTGTTTTTGTGCAACTTGTAGTCCTTGTTTAAAAACCTTTTCTCGCATGTTTCGAAGAATCTTAGCAGATACACCGTTTTCTTCAGCCCATGTTATGCAGGTATTGAAACAATTAAATGCTGTATCTGGTTTTACTTTTACAGTTGTAGTAGTTGGTGGCTCCAATATTTCTACAAGGCTTTATTCTTCTTGTACTGCTTCACATATTTCTTCATCTGTCATAATTTGCTCTGTTTCTTCGGTCCCTTCAAACCAAGATTTAAATCTTCTTCACACGTCTCGAATCCTCTTTCTGATAAATTTTGCAACCAATTTTGCGGCAATAGGTAGATTATCTTCTGGATCCCATTCTTCTGTTTCCTATGATACAGCCTTCATTGCAGGCCATAGCTTTTTCCATGATGATTGGATTCAGTCAGGTGAAACAGAGTTCCATGCGTGAGCGAGAGAGAAAACAGAGAAATAATATGTATGAGCAATTTATTTTTATACAAGGACTTTACTTTCTGGATAACATTTTCATCCATCGGCTGCAATAAAGGTGTGCAGTTTGGTGGTAGAAAGATGGTTTGGATATTCCCATCACTTGATCTAAGTTCTTGTTCATTTGGGTGGCCTGGAGCATTGTCAAGTACGAGTTAAGCTTTTGTGGACAAGTTGGATCTTTTCATAAACTTCTTCACGTCTGGGACAAAGTCTTTATGGAACCATTCACTGAATACCTCTCTCATGACCCGACTTTTTAATTGGTTCTTGTAGCAGACTGGTAGACAAATCTTCTTGAAAGCTCTGGGATTTTTAGCCTTACCAATCACTAACAAATCCAATTGGCGTGTTCCAGTAGCATTTGAAGACGGCATAAATGTGATTCTATCTTTACTCACTTTAAGACCTGGTGCGCTCGCTTCTTTAGAGGATACGAATGTTTTATTGGGCAACAGTCTTCAGAACAGACCACGCTCGTCTGCATTATAGAAGACCCAGTTCCTCTATGTTGTCTTTAAAATGCCGGATAAATGGCGGCACTGCAGATTGGTCGCTTGACAATTTTTCACTCGATATGGTTAACAGACGGATACCAACTCGTTTTTTAAATTTATCCAGCATCTATCACTGGCACAAAAATAATCTTTTTTGGTATTTTTTTTTATAAAACTCGATTGCTTTTGCTTTCAGAATTTCTCTAGATACAGGAGTGTGTTTAGATCGCTGTTGCATGAACCACATGTAGAGAGCGTTTTCCATCATTGGACAATCACCAACTCTTAATGTTTTACGCTTTCCTGGTCCAGATTCCATCGTATTCACGTGGTCCACTATATTTTGTTTTTGTCTCTTAAGATCATGTACTGTAGGACGCCCAACTCCATTTTCTTTTGCAGTTTGCACATGTTTTCTCCACGATCTAACTTCTTTAAAATGTCCATTTTATCTTTCAAAGCTGGAGTGTTGTGTTTCCGTTTACGTGACATTTTGACGTGACAACATATAATAAATCGATGAACGCCGGCTGCACGCACGAAAAAGGATGACTCATTGTCCCGTTACGCTCATTGTCCCGTTACGCTCAAAGTACGTTTGCGCCGCATCTATCTCTCTTCCACTCGATTGGAACAACCATCGATTTGACTTTTTCGAGGCACATTAAACTTGAAAAACTCCCATTCGTTTCCTACTTTTCCTATCATCGTACTATCCTTAACAGAATAACACAGATTGGAAGAAGTTAAATAGCAAACATGTATAAAAGTTAAAGTTAAAATAATCTCTTCGTTAAAGTAATAAACATATTTGAATTAATGAGTGCAAATAAAAGTAAATTTATTAAATTAAATTGTCAATTTCATTTCACTCCTTTGTATCCATACAAAATAGTGATAATTCAATAAAAATGATTCAATTTTATTCATAAAAGTATGCAATTATTTCATCAATGTTTTGTTATGACGTTGTCACGTTAAACTATCGTCCGTAAACCGACTTTACAGACAACCAATTTTTTTTAACTAGACTATTGTCACTTGAAAACAGCAGGTGAATATGTAGCACGTGCACGTGCCACGTGCCACGTGCTCGATGACGACAGAGCGCATGCGCGGTGGGGCGAGGGAGGCGCGGGCGGAGGGTGCCGGATTATTGGAGTGCCGGATTAGTGAGATTATACAGTATTTACCCTGAAACCAGCGACTTTATAGCCCTTCTGTTTTCTGGGGAATCGCCGTTTATAGCTCACGTCATATTAGGTACCTGTGCAGTGATGTGGCCGCCAACATTGTGTTTTAGCGCAGCAACTTTATTCTGTGGGTCTCCATAATATATAAGTACGTGTATAGTTTGTATTTGAATATCGTGCCGCAGCGGAAGGTAAATATAAATTTAAAAAAGCAAACAATTCTGCAAATATGTATTTACAGAGATACGTATGTAGGCCTACTTGTTACGTTTTAGTAAATAAGTCTGTTACTTTTTTTTTTTACTTTTGGAAACAACCTTTCTTTTTTTGTTTTCACAATACATAGTTTTTAGTTTTACTCCTTTCTTGTTCCTTCCCTAACGAATTACACTTCGCAAGCTTGGTACCCCCCTCCCCCCAAAAAAAGTTTAATTTAAAATTTAGAACCCGGTTAACAGAATGCCCGGTTAATCGGGTCACGGATAATCGAAGTTATACTGTATTTATAATGCCTATATAAGCTCACATATCGGATACAGCAATAAAATTTGAATTCTCTTGTATGACTGTATGTTGAAAAGTAGTTCAAATGCATATAATTAAGCCATTTATTATCCATAAAAACCAACAGGCATGACATCCAGTGCAGAACCGTATTAGTCTATGATTGGTTGGGTAACTGTGAAAAGGTGCTTAGGTAGTAGCCAAAAAAACATTTTTAAACTGTTTTACAAGATAACTCCTAGGATGAGATAAGCTATATTTTTATGTGGAATTTTAAAGTTCACAATTCAACGCTTATTAAATAAAATCCTGGGAAATAAGAATTTCATAATGTTAACACTACTTTTATATGATGCTTACGTACCTTTTAACAGTAACTTATTTAATTAATCAGTCTGATTTTGCGTTCCCACGACGATCAGTGGGATTTAAGAATTTGCAGCGCATTAATTTTCCCTGCTATATATTTAAAATTATATATGTCTGCAAGAATATTTATTGTATTCCAATGTTTTTTTTAAAGCCTTATATGCCAACATCAAATAACCCACTTTAACAACGCAACGTGTTCCACGTATAGGCTACATTCCACACTCTGTCGAAGTAAAAATATTGAACAATAGGGGAACTGGTATTTTGTTCGTAGTTCGTTTACACCGACGCAGAGCGCGGTGTGTCGATGAAGGAGCGACTGCGGGCTATTCGGGCCAGTCATTGTGCCCTTCTCCGGGCCGCTCGACTCATTCCGGCGAATTAGCTCCGCTCAGACTGCAGGAGCTGCGAGGCAGCATGGCTGACGCAGCCCATTGCAACCTGCTGTCGCCTGCAGCAGACCGCTCGGTCACGAAGCGGCTGCGACGGTTTACCTGCTGCACCGCGCTCGGAAATTGTCTTACATTTCGGATGTGCCCATTTTCTGCAAAATGCTTATCTTATCCTACCTGATAATCTCGAAGTAAAATAATTAAAACTAACCACAACGCAATTAGGTGTGAAGTTTGAAATTACTGGATATGAATGGTGATTTGAGCGTAAACCTTAAAAATCTGCTCAAGTTAATATCAAAAAATTGTTTTTACAAAATACTGAAGAAAAATAGAATGTACCAGGTACTATCTTACAGAATACTGTCTTCCTTCTTCTTTCACAGCTACATCCAGTGTTTGCTATTGCATTAATAAAATTTGCCACACAATGTGAATTTTTGGTGAAAGAAATTTTATACTACCATTAAATCAATTTTCGAGTTAGCTCTTTTACCTAGATATTTTTGTGTTTGGATTCCAGCCTTTCTAAAATATAATTTGCAATGCTAATAAACAATAAATCTGATTTTTATAATTGAAAAAGTATTTAAGTTCAAGGTTTAAACTATTTTACAAAAAACCGGGTCTCACGCCCGAAAACTGTCTTATTTCCCTGTGTCTATTAATGTAATTGGTTCCTACGTAACCTATTTCAATGGAATATTGTATAATAAATTGATGAAAATATAAATTTGATTACGATATTTACTCTATTCCTTTTACCAAATCTATGTATGGCATGAAAAACTGTGTTTACGACAAATAAGTTGAAATTTTCGGTTATCTATAAATCTACCTCACTATTAATCAAGAAATAGTACCATTTATTTTACCTATGTTCTATAGTAACAAACACTTATTTTTAACAGATTCGGATTCAATTTGGTATTTTTGAATAGTGAAAAATTTATAAAATACTTAAAATATTTGCACTTTAAAGCAAAAAATATAAGTTCAACTTTCTTCGAAAAAGATTTAGCTGAAAGTGAGTAGTAATTTATCTTTCTACTATTCTTCGCTAAATATAATTATGGAGGCGAACTTTAGGATTTTTCAAGACACCTGCATTTTCCCCAGAATGTTTGAGTAATTTTGGGTACTTTTTTTCGTAATCTTTTAGCCAGTTTTCAAGGTCAAGATCATCCAAGAAGGTGCCCGGGGTCAAGGTAATCCAATATGGCAGCTGGGATCAAGGAAATTTAAATAAGCAGCCGTGACACCACAATCCAATTGTCTCCTCACCCAGCCGCATTTATATACACCGATGTGGCTGTTGTGCCAATTACCGGCATATTTGTCCCGCGACAGCGGAATAGCAGTTGTCCTGATGTCCCTTCATGGCGTGATGGAAACACAGGCCAGTTCACACACAGTTTATTGACGAGTGGACGGTGACTCGAAGGAACGTGCATCTCCAACCATGCAACCATGCAACCATGTAACCAGGCAAGCATGCAACCAGGCAACCATGCAACCATGCAAACATGCAAACATGCAACCAGGCAACAACGCAAGCATGCAACCATGCAACCAGGCAAGCATGCAACCAGGCAACCATGCAACCAGGCAACAGCGCAAGCATGCAATCATGCAAGCATGCAAGCATGTAACCATGCAACCATGCAACCATGCCTCACGTCGACCCCGCGGCTAGCACCTGCTCTCAGAAACACCTCGTTCCAAGAGAAGCATGGCTGTCACAACCTCCTCCACTCGCCAAATACCACCCCCTCACCCCCAAGTAGGCATACATGAAAGACAAAACAGGTTTTTTTCCCTTCAAATATCTAAACACGTGTTTACTATGTCACAAACACACTTCACCCGATAAATGCTAGTACAAACATGGTGTCATTAAATATGTGAAATATAGACATAACCATGAAAAGCAGGCAATCAGAAGTGGATATCAGAAGTGTGCATTTTTTCTATTATTATACTTAAACATACATTCACTGGTTCACTGGAAGTATACACACTTTCGTAACAGGTCTCTTGTAGGTTCCAGTAGATGCAGGAACTAGACCAATCGCCAGCATTATGATGGCACATTCTCTTCTTTAAGCACCACCTCTCTGCCAGCCTGCACATGTTTCGAAGGATGATGTCTTCTGCTCCTTTGCTGCACGTGTTCCAAACAATCCTTCGATCATCGATGCCAGGATTGTTAAAGGTGTTGTTGAAGTAGTTGCTAACTGGACAGCAAGCTCAGTTTTACCTCGCTTGGATCTAGCTCGGGGATATTTTGTGAAGACAGCACCAATTAGGACATGTTTGGGCGTGAGAGCTATTGATTCATTGTGAGAGTTTGCAAATGAAACAAGGATTCGTGCACAAAAATGATTTGAGACACAATGTTATTTTTTATGGTAATTTTACTGTCATGGTTTAGGTCGCCGTTTTCACTCGGGCGCTCATCTGGTCGCAGATACTTAATTTCTCCTTGAGCTCCTCTGATTCAAGTCGAACAGTCTTCTCTTTTCCGTTATGGGCAAATCTGAAGCAACATGTAACTACACCTTCGAGGATGTTATATGATTATTATATCATCTGCCTGGATCACAATGAGGCTTGAAGTAGAATTACATTATCAGGCATATCGGCCTTAGCAAGCCGTATACCTATTGCCTATTATTAGGAGAAGCTCCAAAGTCACAATGGCTCAGGTCACCATAAGGAATTACGAATGATCTTATCTAGACAAGCTCCTTTGCCTGCTTCCCGTCTGAGGCCCTATGTCTACACTCAGCTGCTTATGTGATACTCTACATTTTAGTGTCTATTATGTCAATAATATCTCCCAATTTGTGGGGGCTCCAGAGAATGGGGACAACATTATAGTGGAGTCAACGCACAGAAACTTGCTTATACTAAAATGTATTGTGCTCAATAATTTCAGGACCAATTTTACTATTGGAAGTGAACTACAAAGTTCAAGATGAGGCAAAAAAATTCATTTTCAATGGTATAGCGATTGATTTGGAGCATTGAAGGTTCAAAACAGTTTCTTTCCTATAATTTGTTGATATAACATAAATACATACAAACAACTTAAGCCCCTTAAGAGTTATCCGACATCCCATGAAGATTGTTCGTAGTAGATATTTTTGATGATAAAGTAAATTCATTAATTGTTATGTTGTCCACCAGAGGCATCCGTTCATTTATACTAATAATAACATTAATATGGATAAAAAATCGGTACATTAGATAAAATGATGAAAAAACTATTTAATTACATTACTGAGAACTCAAACATATAGTTCTTTTAATATTGGTCTTGTTTGTCTGTTTGTATATTAAAACATTACCCTATAGGCTACAGCATTTTAATATCAATATTTTTATTTATTAAAGGTTTGCCACATAAAATTAGGTTCAAAGTTTTTTTTTAAATTAAAGCTGCGAATTTTATAATTAATTATAAATAATTACAAATCATATTTTTTTGTGAAAATTATTCCAAACGATTTTAAAGAAAACGTTTTGTTTCTCTAGAAATGGCATGCGTGCTCTTTAGAATACAATTTTCTATAATTCTACAGCTAGATAATGCATAAAGCTGAATTAAATAGTATTATTTTAAAGAAATATCTTATTTCTATTCGGAGTTATGCAAACACACATCCAACATGGTGGGAGAGGCGCTAAGTTTTATACTGATAAGAACCAATGTAATCAGTTATACAAAGATATATTTTAATGTTTTGTCTATGCATCCCACAAAGATGATTCGGGTTGGATTTCCGGTCGTTTAAAACCCGGGATTTTCAAAAGTGCGGGCAAAGTTGTAGTTCTTGCCGTGGGCATAGATACTCATACCCCGCAAACCATTTATTACATTATTACTTCATTCTCTCTTATTTGGGTTGCTGTCATAACTTAAAATACACAACTTAGAAACACACAAGATAGAATTTTCTAAGGTATGTCTGTTCTAAGTAGCGTGTTTTTAAGTTATGACGATTCTAAGTTGTGTGGTTCGGCGTTGTGTTTTTCTATGTTACGTGTTTGTAAATCACGACAGTTCTAGGTTGTGTGTTTCACTAGAGACGATGAAGGTCAATCAAAAGGGATTCACACATAACTTAGAAAGACACGACTTAGAACAGTCACAACTTAGAATTTTCGAAAAAAAAAAGGGGTTTGTCTGTAAAGTCGGTTTACGGACGATAATTTTACGTGATAATGTCATAAGAAAACATTGATGAAATATTGCATACTTTTTAATTTTCAAGTATTATTTATAGTTTTTGCAAATTTAATTTAAATAATTTGTTTAAATATAATCACAAAATATTAGTTAAAACGCCCGCCTTAACCTGTTTGGTATTATAGAAGACTTTCTTGCACGGTGGTTGGCCGGTTCTTGCACGCTCGGCTCAGGCGGAACGTGACAATTTTTCGTGCGTGCAGCCGGCGTTCATCGATTTATAAGACGTTATCACGTCAAAAAAATATCCACAGAAATCATATCTGTCATAAGTAGAGACCTAAAAAATTCGCGGTTTCTTTTCGTGTTATGCTAAAATTCAAATAATTATACCTTAGTGCTGCTTCTGTCATTGGTTCACTGTTAATCTGGAGGACTGAGGGTCAATAAGAGACCCTCGCCCATAGAAGTGTCGAATCACAGGCCACCCAGTCGAGACGACTCACAAGTCAGCAGCCAATGAACAGTTGGCATTTGCCCGAGTGTGTAGAGGATTTTGGAGTCTATCCTGGAGGTCATTGAACCCGCGAATTTTTCCGGTCTCTAGTCATAAGTTAGAGTGATAATAATATATAAACACATAACGAAGAAAGAAACAAGATGGAATTTTCTAAGTTATACCTGTTTCTAAGTCGCGTGTTTCTAAGTTATGACGATTCTAAGTTGTGTGGTTCGGCATTTTATGTTTCTAAGCCGCGTGTTTCTAAGTTTGAACAGTTATAAGTTGCGTATTTGTGAGTTGTAATAGTTCTAAGTTGTGTGGTTCGGCATTTGATGTTTCTAAGTTGCGTGTTTCTAAGTTTGAACAGTTCTAAGTCGCGTGTTTCTAAGTTATGACGATTATAAGTTGCGTGGTTTGGCATTTTATGTTTCTAAGTTAGAACAGTTCTAAGTTGCGTATTTGTGAGTTGTAATAGTTGTAAGTTGCGTGGTTAGGCATTTAATGTTTCTAAGCCGCGTGTTTCTAAGTTAGAACAGTTCTAAGTTGCGTATTTGTGAGTTGTAACAGTTCTACCTAAGTAGTGTGGTTCGGCATGTGATGTCTCTAAGCCAGAGCAGTCGTGAGCGAGGCTGTGTGTGTGGCAGGGCGTGTGCAGCCGCCGGCAGCGCACCAGGCCGGCGCCGCCGCCATGATCATGTCGTGCGCGGGCTGCGACAAGCCCATCCTGGACAAGTTCCTGCTGAACGTGCTGGAGCGCACGTGGCACGCGGAGTGCGTGCGCTGCTACGACTGCCACGGCAACCTCACGGACAAGTGCTTCAGCCGCGAGGGCAAGCTGTTCTGCAGGAACGACTTCTTCAGGTACTCCACACGCTGCACCTCGTGCTGTCTGGCAAATACTCAGTCCTAATGGTTCCGTCACTGGAAGAACTTCTTCCTTCAGTCGCTTCTGCGAACATCAACTACCTGCCTTAGTACATTATGTGGCGAATACCCCTAATGTCACGACAGTGTGATTCGCAAAGCACCTTTTTAAAGACTCAACGTCGTTGTGCAGTTAGCCTGTTTACAATATCAAACATTACCAAGTATTTAGTGACTGTCTGCAACCCGATACGAAAACTTCCACAATTTTAGTGAAAAAGCCTTATTAGTAGAGACCTGCAAAATTCGTTGATTCATTCGGTGATAGGCTAGAATTCAAACAGATATACCTTTTAGATGATTTTGCTATTGGCTTACTGTTCATCTGGACGAATCTCAACCAGTTATAAACCCTCAACCAAAGAAGGATCGAATCACAGACAAACCAGCTGAGACGACTTACAAGTCGGCAGCCAATGAACTTGCGTTATTTGCCTGAGTGTACAGGGGTATGTGCAGTCTATCCTGAAGGCCATCGAAACCGCGAATTTTGCAGGTCTCTACTTATTAGTCTCCAATAAACGGAAGACTACACAAAAATGAATCAATAGACACGCACATATATTTAAATGCTCCATAGAATCTAGATGGTCATATTAACCACCATCTTGAAAATCCGTACTTATCAAAACGAAAATATGGAAAATATTCTAAAAACCACTCAAAATTAACCTGTTAGTAAATTGATAAATTCAAACGATTTCCATCGTTGCTTCGATCCTCGGACAAAGCAAAGTAAGTAAAGTTTTTAGCTCTTAAATCATTAATAAAATTAATCATCCTTACCACTAACAAGGACTCTATAAAATAAAACTGCCCAGCTGAATAAATATGTTACACAATATCACTATGCCTCCATAGAGGCCAGATTCGGTGCAACTTATGCCTACTAGCCGACAAAATAAAAGCATATGGGCCAAGCATATCCCAACTATTAGATCTTCTTTGTCGATAGTTGGTATGTTTTTTCAACTAAGTCTGTACAATGTCAGGCATATGAGTCAAGCATCTCTGAACCACGATGCCTTCTTTTTCGATACTTGGCATAGTTTTTAACCAGGTCACGTACATTGTCCGGCCAAGTGTATTCAAACCACTTGACCTTCTTTTTCGACCCTTGTCATACCTTTCAAACAAGCAAGACCAATGTCAAGCACATAGAATAAGAATCTCTAAACTGTCAGAACTACAGTACTAGCATAACCTGATGAGTTAAACGAGAAATATAAGCTCTATTGCACGCATATATACCAATAAAATCTACGAATTGCAGGGATGGATTAAAGACAGTATTATTATCAATATTCATAAATAATCTTCAAGCATTACTCAAACTGATCTTACTAGCTCCAAATGCACCAATAGCTTCAATGGCTCCAAACGCTAAAACTGCTACAATTGCTCCAATAACTCCAACTGACTACAATAACTCAATTGCTCCAACTGGATACAGTGGCTCTATCGCGTCAAATAGCGACAATTGCTCTAATTGCTCCAATTGCTCCATATGCTCTTACTAGTCCAACTGGCGACAATGGCTCCAATTGCTCCAAGTGGCTACAATGGCTCCAAATAATCCTATTGACCCAACTGAATGTGGCAACTTTGGCTACAATGGCTCCAATTGTTCCAACTGATTCCAATCACATTTGACTCCAACTGGTTTCAATGGCTCGAATTACTTTCTCATAACTCTCCATTTTTCTAGGCATTGGTGATGGTTTTTTTTTTACATTCTTAAGTTTAAAAAAATGGATTACGAGCAATCAGCCTTAAGCTATAAGTTAGGGCACGAGGAATAAAATATATTTTTTTTTAAATCATAAATAAAATTTATTTTTCAATTTTATACACAAGCAGGTAATACAAATCAGTCATTGTATGTAGCCTGGATCTCTTAGTTCATTAAGTTTAAGACATATTTTTTGTTGATAGATACATTTTCGGTATTTTGCTACCAATATGTAAGGATCTTCTCATGATTTGTAATAAATCTTTTTAGATGCTGTCAACTTCTTTACATGATTATTATTAGTACTTTTAAAATCTTTAGAGTCTTCTGTTTTAACACCAGCCTCATAGTCATTAAAATCGTCATCATTACAGCGATCGTCATTAACATAAACATTATCAGGATAGTTAATATTTATTTTAATGCGTAGTTTACATAACTTTGGTTTCAGAGCTCCATCACAGTGATCGGACTTGTCAGCTTCAGGTGTTTCAATATTGTTCTCAATTTCGCGGAGGCGACTATAGTTTGGTGTAAATTTTATTTCATTTCCCATGAGGCTGCTAATTTCTTCGTTAGCTTTTAATTCTTAATCATTAGCGAGATCAGTGATAGTGTTGTTAGCATCAGCATTTTCACATTCTTCGAGATTATTATAGTCTAATATTTTGCCTTCATTCCACTTTATTGGTGTTGCAGACTCTTGTCTTTGTTATCATTAGTCAGCTTGGTTGTACATATGTTGCGATGTTTATTCAAGACTTATCTTCGACCAAAGGGTTTCTGACACTGGTTGCAACCAAATGATTTTTTGGTAAGGACCCAAAATACACTCATAGCGCTCAGAATTTTTTCTCAAGGAAAAATCCTTGCTGCAATACTGTACCTACAACTAGAAGGATGGCTTCGCTAGGGCTCAAGGAGTTGACTTGACTTCTGTGTAATCTCCTTTATGTGATGTTATTTCTCAAATTAACTAACACATGTAATCGGCTGGAAAATACATATATTTTTTTAGTGTTTGATTGTCACCATATTAAAAATTATTAGTTTTTTTTTTAACATTAATTAATAAAACTAAAACTTTACACTTATAGCAATACTCATTAAAAAAATTCCACCCAGAATTGTTTGCACAGGAATATCCAGGAGCACATTGATTATTTTGCTAATAATCATATTTCTTTTCAATTGTTTGAATAAAGTCCATAATGTAAATACACTTTACGGTTTATGTAAGATTTTTTTAAAGTATTTTTTATTGTTTTAGAAACTACAAAAACCAAATTATTGTCAACCCTAGCACGAACAAAAATCATGTATTCGCGTGATACAACTGTTTGGATGGCGAGGAATTTTATAAACTACCTATTTTGTGTATTTTATTCCAAATCTCTTTAAGAAGGTATTTTTTTTCTTTTCAAAACTATAAAACTCAAGGTTTCAGGCATTAATCCACTTAGCCACTGCTAACCACTGGAACGGACGATGATTTTACGTGATAACGTCCTTTATAAACAGTTGACAAAACAGTTCACGTGTAGGTTGTGTGCCGCCGCTGTCTCTCTTCTACTCGGACGCATCGGCCGATGGAGTGGAAGAGAGATGGATGCGTCACAAGCCGATCGTGCCTCTCTATCGCTTGTTCCGCGCTCTCGCTTGCACGCTCGGCTCAGGCGGAACGTGACAATGTCATGCTTTTTTGTGCGTGCAGCCGGCGTTCATCGATTCATAAGACGTTATCACGTCAAAAATCAATACTTCGTAAGACGTGGAAAACAATAAGTAATTTACTGACAAAAGTCCCTGGTGGATGTCGCTCTGTGCCAGAGGCTAGCAGTAGCGTCACAAGGGCCAGAGGCTAGCAGTAGCATCGCAAGGGCCAGAGGCTAGCAGTAGCGTCGCAAGGGCCAGAGGCTGCTGGCAGAAGCGCGACGTGACAGTGACAAACTACATACTTGCAAGACTAAGTGACATTAGCTGGGGAGAGGGTGAAGGCGGACAGCGGTTCTCATGAACCCACCAATTACACAGCGGCCGGCAAGGTGTTCCGAAGATGAGAACCAATTTACTGTAATGATGTCCGAGCGGCCGCAGGCACTTTGTGGTCTCATTGGCCAGCTCGGTAATTGGAAGGACCGGGATTTGATTCATACAAGGGGAAGGAAGGATGAATAATACATTCCCTGTAAATTTGTGTAAGTTTACACATTCGGTGTCCCTGTACTTTTAATTTTTGTCGTGTAGTTCGAAAAAGCACATCTACTTAGTTTGAATATTTTTACATATTCCTTGTACAAAATAACTACTCACAAGTAAATTTACACAAAATTCAGGTTTACATTCTAAAAACTAACGTTGGTGAAAAAACACACAGATTCAGTGTAAATTAATGCCTTTTTGAATGTTCTACACCCACAGTGTGAAAATATTGCGTACAATACATATGCAAACGTCTAGTAATTTCACATTTCAGTAGAGTTCCTTTTTTAATAAAAAAAAAGTACATTTTGTTGGATTTTAAACTTATGTTTCCAGGAAACAAAATTTTACAATAGGTTTCTGTAAAAATACACGAATGTAATAATTTTATTTTAATTACTACATTTGAATGTATATAAGAGTGTTTATGTGAAATAGCACATACAAGTGTTAAGTAACGCTCTATTTTATTGTCGCTACACTGTAGTCGTATGTACACACTTACTTCATTGTAAAGGGGCATACAATTTGTCACAGTAAAATTACCACGACCAAGGAATTGAAAAAAATAAATTCATTTTACAATTAATACTGAAGAAAATCTATTTAATAAAATAAGTTTGAAAAAGTTGCATTCCCATTTCTTTGTGAAAGTTTTTGTGAACGATGACGTGAGGTTTAGATGCTTGTCTAATAAACAGAAGGTTGGGGTTCGATCCTTCGTTAGGTAACACTATGATTATAGAAAGCGATTACTTGATTATTAAAAGATGATCAAATTTAGAAAAATGTCTGAAGTGCAAATTGTTAAATAATAGCTATAAGCTACAAAATGGTAATTTCTAGGAAGTAGTACAAATTAGTAATATACATCGGTTTGTACTGTGGCAGGGGGAAGCGTCCTGATTGTGATTGTCAACGACACCTTGGATTGTGACGTCACGGCGGCCATCTTAGATGACCTTGACCTTGGCCGCCATTTTGGATTCTAGAAGATTAGACTTTTCGTTACGGTTGTCAGATTTTATTCTAGAACATTGCACTTTTCGTTACGGCCGCCATCTTGGATGAAAATGACGTCACCTTTGTACATTTCGATACGGCTGCCACCTTGAAATTCCGTAAATATTGAACTAGAAATCAGGGAAAAATGATAAAATTTATAAAAACTACATTAATTAATTTTTTATAATGAAATTTACAAACAGGCATTGGTTGGAATCTGGCGAGGTCGTTCGATTGAAAACGACGACAGATCCTTCCTCCACACAAGCCACCGGCAGACTCACCTTCCACCACTAATGCCAAGATAGGTATTATGTCAGATAGGTATTATAGCAGTTCCCAAAACGTCGCTTGTTTCTGTTTTGGAAAACTAATGTGTTTGCTTCGTCTATACGTTTTGTTGTGTTTTTGTTTCGTTTCAACTGTTGTGCTGAATTTTTTGGGGTTAAATTCATCATTTGTGTTTTTTTTTTTCGTTCTCTTAGTCCATTTTTCTTTCTTTTTCTTTGTTTGTTGACCATATTCCTGTCATGGAATATTATGTGGTGTCCTGTTGACAACAGCAATTTTTGCTTAATTTGTGTTTTTTGTATTTTGGTTTTTTTGTAGTTTTCTTCTACAGACATACATGTGCTTAGCAATGGCTAGGGACACCTGTATTTCGCGAATACATTTCGTGTCAAGGTATTTCACAAACTACTGTAGCTCTTCTCCTGTGGTTATTGGCTGAGGTCGGTGAGAGGTGTCGTCCCGCTCTTGACGGGGCCAATGAGAATGTGGTCACCGTACTGCTGCACCCTCACAATTTGCCATGACTCTTAGAAAAAGCTACAGTGTTTTGTGAAATACCTTGACATGAAATGAAATCGCGAAATACAGGTGTCCATAGCAATGGCGTATGTCCAAAAGTTTACATTTAAGTCATTATGTCAGCCAGTATGATGTCATGCCAGCCATCTAGTTTTCGACTGCTGGAAGCTGCCATCTTGGATCCAACATGTTGTTTTCGTATGAAATACAATAATGACTTGTTTTACTTGCATTATACAAAATTGAGAAATAAATTAGATTTTGGATTTCCAAAGGGGCAGTTTTATTCCTCGAAATATAATTTCTAACTAATACAACTACCTTTTTTGATTTAGCTTCCAAATATACTTCCTTTTTTGATTGTGCTTACAAATGTGCTTTTTTTTATTTTGCTTCGTTTTCGCTGATTAAGCTTACGATTGCGCTTCCCATTTTTTTTTTTCGCTTCCGAATTTAAGTCCTTTTTTCATTATACTTCTAATTGTGAATCCTTTTAAGATAGATTTTTTCTGTTTCTTCTTCCTTTTTATTAATTGGAGATTGTTAAGTCTGTACTCAGGACATGATTGGTCCCGTTGTTCGTTGATGCCTGTTTAGAATATTCGTCAAGTATCGTCAAAAAACAACTCTTGGTTCGTAAAAGGTTTGGCCTATGCGCATAACTTTGTAAAATGTTCGCCTGGTATCGAAAAAAAAGAGGGTTCCATGGTTAAACTCCGTTTGTCCAGTATAAAGATATGTTGCTTTAAAATATTCGTGGCTAGGTTTATTTTATGGCATATGTCCTGGGCCTCCGTGTTAGATCACAAGCACTAAATAATTTCTTTCGGGGCTCAAATGTTACTTAAAAGGTTATTGTTCCATTTGTGATACTCTGAAGCGATTGCATTATGCACTGGGATGGCGAGCCGGCCGGCAAGCAAAGGCATGGTGTTTCGAGCCTCCTAGCGTCTCCCCCTCTCCTAGCGACTCCCCCTCTCCTAGCGTGTCTCCCCTTTCCTAGCGTCTCCCCCTCTCCTAGCGTCTCCCCCCTCTCCAAGCGTCTCCCCCTCTCCTAGCGACTCCCCCTCTCCTAGCGTCTCCCCCTCTCCTAGCGTCTCTCCCTCTCTCCTAGCGTCTCTCCCTCTCTCCTAGCGTCTCCACCTCTCCTAGCGTATCCCCCCTCTCCTAGCGTGTCTCCCCTCTCCTAGCATCTCCCCCTCTCCTAGCGTCTCCCTCTCTCCTAGCGTCTCCACCTCTCCTAGCGTATCCCCCCTCTCCTAGCGTGTCTCCCCTCTCCTAGCGTCTCCCCCTCTCCTAGCGTCTCTCCACCTCTCCTAGCGTATCCCCCTCTCCTAGCGTCTCTCCACCTCTCCTAGCGTCTCCCCCCTCTCCTAGCGTCTCTCCCCCTCTCCTAGCGTCTCTCCCTCTCTCCTAGTGTCTCCCCCTTACCTAGCGTCTCCCCCTCTCCTAGCGTCTCTCCCCTCTCCTAGCATCTCTCCACCTCTCCTAGCGTATCCCCCCTCTCCTAGCGTCTCTCCACCTCTCCTAGCGTCTCTCCACCTCTCCTAGCGTATCCCCCCTCTCCTAGCGTCTCTCCAACTCTCCTAGTGTCTCCCCCTTACCTAGCGTCTCCCCCTCTCCTAGCGTCTCTCCCCTCTCCTAGCATCTCTCCACCTCTCCAAGCATATACTCCTCTCCTAGCGTCTCTCCCCTCTCCTAGCGTCTCTACCCCTCTCCTAGCGTCTCCCCCCTCTCCATGTGTCTCCCCCCACTCCTAGCGTCTCCCCCCTCTCCTAGCATCTCCCCCTCTCCTAGCTTCTATCCCCCTCTCCTAGCTTCTATCCCCCCTCTCCTAGCGTCTCCCCCTCTCCTAGCTTCTATCCCCCTCTCCTAGCGTCTCCCCTTCTCCTAGCGTCTCTCCCCTCTCCTAGCGTCTCTACCCCTCTCCTAGCGTCTCCCCCTCTCCTAGTGTATCCCCCCTCTCCTTGTGTCTCCCCCCACTCCTAGCATCTCCCCCCTCTCCTAGCGTCTCCCCCTCTCCTAGCTTCTATCCCCCCTCTCCTAGCTTCTATCCCCCCTCTCCTAGCGTCTCCCTCTCTCCTAGCTTCTATCCCCCCTCTCCTAGCGTCTCCCCCCTCTCCTAGCGGCTCTGAGTCTTTCTGCAGGCGTCGGCAGGTAGGTCACTCTCTCGGCTTCCTCCAGGCTCTGTCTCTGGCCCTGTGTGGCTAACACGCTTCACTAGTCGCATGTGAACACTTTCAACTTCACGTGTATTGGAAGCTATTTTCTATGCAAGGAAAAATAAAACACAAAGTCGGTCCTATGCCTGAGGTGGGCATCAAACGCATGACCTTTCCCACATGAGCGACTAACACTTGGTGTGTGCTAACTCCTTCCTTTTCCTCTGTACCGCTGTTTCATGTCATACTGATATATTTTAGTTATTGTGTCCCATATAACATATAATTAATCAATTAAATTAACTTTGTACTGCAGGTTATCTAACCGCAGATTGGAATAAATTGAATCAATCATGATTTTAATAAGTGATTTTATTGATGCTTTTTGGAAATTTTCTTAATTTATTTTAAATACTTATAGAAAATCAATATGGCAGCCAAGATCGCCGAAAATATAAGGGATGTCAAGGTAATAATTACTAATGAACTCTAGCGGGCAAAATTAATCTGGTACAGCGACAGTGCCCTCTAGCAGATGTAAAATAATATGTCGGTTACAAGATGGCGGCCTCCAGAAGACGAAAACAATATAGCCGCTATAATGGCATACTAGCTGAGGTAATATCTGCCTTGGCATAAGGGTGGGGGATCAGTCTGATATCTGCCACCATACGGGGAGAAAGACTATTTTTTTTGGCAAATGCTGCATTCGAACCCAGAACTTTTTTATAAATGTTATGATCAAAATGTAAAAAGGTTTACTTATAAATTTTAAAATTTTACCCGGTTTTCTAGCTAAATAAAAAAGTTTTTTTTTTTAAGTTGGGCCGTAATGATAGTTCAACGATGACCTCATACACATCCAAGATGGTGGCAGAGTACAAGGTCAAAGCTCCGCACCAGAGACTTATTGGAAGCTTGTAAATGGTGAATTTAAGCATCAACGGACACATTTCAAGCCACTGGCATTTTTTTTGGGGAATAAAAGAGGAAATTTTCCTTCAAAATGGGAATATTTCTCTCAAATAGGGACATTTTAATTTTATCTAATTATATTGAGATTTTTTGGCAGAAGGCAGCGGCTGTGCGCAGGGCATCTCGCCCAGTGACCTGGTGCGCAAGGCGCGCGACAAGGTGTTCCATCTGAACTGCTTCACGTGCATGGTGTGCCGCAGCAGAGGTGCTCAGGCTCTGACCTGGTGTGTGTGTGTGCAGGCGGTACGGCACCAAGTGCGGCGGCTGTGCGCAGGGCATCTCGCCCAGCGACCTGGTGCGCAAGGCGCGCGACAAGGTGTTCCACATGAACTGCTTCACGTGCATGGTGTGCCGCAGCAGAGGTGCTCAGGCTCTGACCTGGTGTGTGTGTGTGCAGGCGGTACGGCACCAAGTGCGGCGGCTGTGCGCAGGGCATCTCGCCCAGCGACCTGGTGCGCAAGGCGCGCGACAAGGTGTTCCACCTGAACTGCTTCACGTGCATGGTGTGCCGCAGCAGAGGTGCTCAGGCTCTGACCTGGTGTGTGTGTGTGTGTGTGTGTGTGTGCAGGCGGTACGGCACCAAGTGCGGCGGCTGTGCGCAGGGCATCTCGCCCAGCGACCTGGTGCGCAAGGCGCGCGACAAGGTGTTCCACATGAACTGCTTCACGTGCATGGTGTGCCGCAGCAGAGGTGCTCAGGCTCTGACCTGGTGTGTGTGTGTGCAGGCGGTACGGCACCAAGTGCGGCGGCTGTGCGCAGGGCATCTCGCCCAGCGACCTGGTGCGCAAGGCGCGCGACAAGGTGTTCCACCTGAACTGCTTCACGTGCATGGTGTGCCGCAAGCAGCTGTCTACAGGCGAGGAACTCTACGTGCTCGACGACAACAAGTTCATCTGCAAGGAAGACTACATCTCGGGGAAGACACACCAAGGTAGGGCGTCACCCACTAACCTCAGTACAAGCTCCGGGGATGAGTGTTTGTCACGGTAATGCAATTAGGCGTAGTGCGAAGGGACTTGTTTGTAATTTTACGGTAGACTTCTAACCGCTGAAATACGGACTTGGCGTTCATGTTTAAGTCATGCCCGGATGTAGGGATTGACCGCATCACCGTCATCACATGAAAGTGACACGGTAGCGAAAACTGCTACCAGGGATCTTGAGACGCAAATGTGAATTTTTGCAGCAAAATATTTGTTCTATTCAACGTTCATTTGATGTTCAATTTCAAAGGGACTACACTAATCAGAACACTTTAGTCTTTCTAAAGCTGTTGCCCCCGGATAGGAGAAACAAGGGAGTTAGCTAGAGCAACACAAGAAAACTATGTTGTGTAACACGATTTATTAACATGAAATAATGAAATAAAAACAATCATGTTTATACGACACACTCTAGTTGTCTTGGGAGCATTAGTTTTTGGTCTTCAACTTGACCCGCTTGAATACACCAGCTGGCTGCCAACGCAAAAATAAGGCATGTGTTAGTAATTACAATAATACATAAAATGCTAGCATAATTAATTATTACTCTTCAAAGAAGACTTGGAAATATTTTAAAGTTCCTTTGCTCGCTTTACACTATGAAACAAATAAACAAGAGCTAGTCACAATGTATGCACCATAATTAGGAACAAGTTGGTTATAATCAAAATTTTATACACAACTATTAACAAAGGAAAAAAATTGGTAGTCTGTATACTCGGTTTACGGGCGATAGTTTAACGTGACAACGTCATAAAATACATTGATGAAATGATTGCATACTTTTATGAATAAAATTGAATCATTTTTTGAGTTATCACTATTTCGTATGGATACAAAGAAGGAGTGAAATGAAATCTACAATTTAATTGATAAATTTACTTTTATTTGCACTCATTAATTCAAATATGTTTATTACTTTAACGAAGGGATTATTTTAACTATAACTTTTATAAACGTTTGCTATTTAACTTCTTCCAATCTGTGTTATTGTGTTAAGGATAGGACGATGATAGGAAAAGTAGGAAACGAATGGGAGTGTTTCAAGTTTAATGTGCGTCGAAAAAGTCAAATCGATGGTTGTTCCAATCGAGTGGAAGAGAGATAGATGCGGCGCAAGCGTACAATGAGCGTAACGGGACAACGCGTAACGGGACAATGTGCGTAACGGGACAATGAGTCATCCTTTTTCGTGCGTGCAGCCGGCGTTCATCGATTTATTAGACGTTGTAAGGGCAAAAATACAAGATAATTTTATGGTTGTGATTATGCACACGTTATCTTACAAAATATTTTACGTTATATCGTAAGTCCAAGCCTGCCTCGTGGCTTACAACAGACCCCTGGTGCTACAAGGAGGTCCAATACGGCCGGACACTCCCTCAACACTCGGTGGGTCACCCTGTCCCGGGCTTCGCTCGCCGAGTCATCACTGCAGGCAGCACCGGCCATCCAGGCCCTGCTTACCTAGCGACGCAGTGGATGGACTTCGCTGGTGCAAGTTGTCCAGGAACCTGAAGTTCGCCTGACGACCGCGCAGAGAGGTGCGAAGGACAGGCCACGAACCCCCTTGGCCGGACTGTCATGCTGTCCGCACCTGGCACAAACATTCTAGTGTCTCGTAACTTCCAAACAATAACTAGCTCGTGGATTGGCTCTGGACCGAGTGAACACCCCTACTTGATGTAACTGTCAAATCTGGTGTACAAAAGTCTAAGTCGGCAATAGTCACTCACTGCCTCGGCACGCCTGCCGCTGTCTAACCACACTGTTTACATGACGTCACGTACATGCAGTTGCCCGTACCATTGCCCACTCGTAATTGCTCTGCAGTTCCGCGAGTAACTAAATACGAGTGTTTAGACACGTCTGGTCTTGTCCGACTCTGTCTCGGACTCGCTGTTGCCTAGTGCCCTCCTCCGCAACTGCTCCAACGAGTCTCTCGGTCGCCACACGGTTGACACTTTACTCGTTGTTGGTCGCCGACGATCTCAAATTGCTCCGACATTACTCCACGCGAATTGTGCTAAGTCGACTGACGACAAAAAATTACTTAGTCCAGCTTACCCTTCGCAGAGCCTAAGTCCAATACCGGTGTTCGTAGTTCATCCGGGCAGAGTGACGGTCTACTTCTCGGTGGTCAGGCCAGGCGGCGGCAGGTCTAGAGGGTTTATATAGCCCTCGGGCTGTCTTCCCCTCTGTTCTCCGACCTTCTAGAACCTCGTGGTTACTCCTACTTCAGTCTGGATGGCAGGAGGGGAGGAGGTCATGTGACGCATCACGTGACCACTCCCCAGTCACGTGGTTACCCCCTCCACTGCGCGGCTCTGGGTGGGGGGCGCGCGCACTTTTTTAAGAGGTGCGCCTGTGGGGTTGGACACCCGCCACACAAGTACGTAGCACTGGTGACAATCCCTTCAGGGGCAAGTCTCTTCTCTCGTGGGACTCGAAGCCACCACAACAAAGCGAACCGATATTGATTTTTGGCGGTGCCATCCAACAATTTTTTTTCCAGTTTTGTTAAACCTGTTTGACGTTGTCTGAGTCTGTGTGTTGCCGCTCACAATTCATTCCTTCTCTTTTTTATGTTATCGGTTTAACCCACATAGCTAGCCAATGTCCTCGGTTTTTATAAATCTTTAAACTTACATTTATATGAAACATTTTTCACGAATCATAATGAGGAGGATATTTATCTAATATTTTTTGAGAATAAATGAGGATTTGATTTATTTGAATAAACGGACATGTAAAGTTCAGTTATAAACAAATCAACTGCTAAAATAACTGGTTTAACATGCAGTCATCGTTGTTCGATGTCACAATTTATTAGCATTTTAAGAATACGCTCGTGGGAGGCGAGGGCTCGACGTGCCTGGGGAGTCCGCGTGGAGTGGCGTGAATAATCACCGTTTTTTCTGGATGCTTCTAACGTAAGGTCGGCCCGGGATGACGCGACACATCACAACAACTCCAGTAGGTTCCAGAAAGACTGCCAAGGGTGTAAAAGAGGCGACGCCGGCATCCTTGGCAGTTCCATCAGGCGAGATGAGTGAAATGCCGGCAAGTGGCGCGACGCGGAGTTACGGGACCATGCAAGTGCGACTGAGTGGCGCGAGACTGTGTGAGGACAGGCGCGAGGTAAGGCGCGAACCACTATCGAGCCTAGCTCCAGTGAGGAGTTTGAACTGTGGACTGGACAGATACTTAGTGATTTGTGAACCGACATTAAGTGTGGTGATTTAATTAGTGATGAAAATATTAGTGGAAAATAAAACTGTATTAAATTTATTGGGCTATCCTTACGAACCAGTTTTCCCCACTCGTAACGATACTATACCTATATCCATTAGACCTGATTTACCAAGATTATCAGCAAAACACTTAAAGCATCTCTTACACACATGATTATTATGGTTATGTTTTGTAACCCGGAGTCTTACATGTCAGGAAAAACATTTTACGTAACAGAAGTGTAAATAATTGTTTTCGTCTGTCAAATGCAACAGAATAACATTTTCTTTTCTTTCTTGTTTGAACACAACTTATTATTAGCATTAGGTAAGTTTAAACACATTACCTGATGCTTATGGATTGTTTTTCTGTAAAATCATATCAAATATATTGGTGGTGGGTAGTCTAGCTCACTAGAGTCGGAACAGGTGAAGAGGTGTCCAGAATCTACGTAATAAATCCGCAAGCCGTGACATTAACATCAACTGCCTCGGGCACAGTCCTGACCTTCGTGGTAGACATAGGATCAATGTCAATCACAGATATGTCCAAGCAACAAGCACAGAAGATCTAATAGATGAAACCGCACTGGTTCAGTGAAGCAGTCTCTGGCCTCTCCCTTCCTCCAGGAAGAGCGTAAATCCTCAAGTGTGCGGCGCTCCAAGGGCTGGCGTGTCAGTAATGAGCAGTGGCCCCTACCATGAAGGCAACCCCCCCCCCCCCCTTGCAGCGCCAAGCGCACAAATTACATGCTATCGATCGCACAAATAACCAGCTATGCTAAGCTTTTAAGTGAAAATGTCTTCCGCCTCACAGCGGGAGAAAAATTAAGATTACAGAAAAAACTTCAACCTGCAAAAAAAGTGGTGAAAAAAAAGAGGCAGCGATGTGGAGATATTTAGTGCAAAATATGCCATCTTCTCTCTCTCTCTCTAGCTCTCTCCTCCTATCTCTTCCCTCCCACTGTTCAATCAATTAAAACAAGAATTTGTATAAAAGTCTATATTTAAGTAAATAATTGTCCGCGAATTTCTACACGGTTCGCATTCTTAGTCAAACACACAAAACAATTATATATAGTGTTTTAAAACTGAATTGCTTGTAAAAACACATTTCACAGTAAAAGAATGATGTATATGGCTGCCATCCACGGAAAAATTGAACAATCATTACATTGAATACTTATAATACCGTAAAACATTTTGAAAAGGAAATATCCTATTCGGGAACAAGTCAGAAGTTTCTGAAACCAGATCGCAGGCCGATCATACCCGTTTTCTTGCTGACATGCCTACCAGTTACAGACTTAGAAACGCAATCGCAATTTGATATTTTAAAATGCCTACCGATCAGAGCTTGCTATTCTCAATACAACAGGCATAAAGAGAGAACAAATTCACCGTATAAATTAACACACCTCTACACTAGATAGCCAACCTATGCATCTATTTTAAAACATGTACACGATATATAACAGTTTAATACACAATCAATCAAACAACCCAATCTATAGCCCATTCTAAAAATAAGTATATTAAAAAATTTAGTGCATGTACTTATGTGCGCGAGTTAGAAGTTACTTATTGAGTGTCTCGTGTGTGCGGAACTCACAGCGAATGCTGCCCGAGAACACGCAAGCTTTCCAGGAATATAAAAATATATAAAAGTTTCGTATTGTAGACATGATATTTGATTTAAATCATATGATACAGACTTGAATGCAAATCCATAACTCCCAACACAGTGAGAATTCACCTAAACATAAATATAAACATAAAGACACAAAAAAATACACCTCTGTGTCAAACTTCAAACTTTATCACGAAAAACTGTCATTAGGTTTCAAACATTAATAGTTTCTACCTTAACCAACATCAAATGTTAAATAAACGAAAAATATCATATCCAAATTACCCTTAAACTATTATGTGTACTACCATTCTCGCCTGTAACAATACGCTGAACATTAGTTGGAAAACTCTATTTATTTTACATATAATATTCGAAATCCAAATATTCAGTTTCGGTATGTACCGTGAATTATTAAAAATATTTGATTGGTTTAAAGTGATATTCTGAACTCTGGCGACTTTTAACATAAAAGTAGCACATATGCGTTTAATTATGTACAATTCAAATATAGTATGTTTGAGATCTAAATGTAATATTTATACTAGTTGCTTAAATAATAGATATGCCTCTTGATTACTGATGTGTTTGAATGGCTTTTTTCCAAAATGTTTATTCTGAGGTTAAGATGCAGGCTCAGTGGCTTGTATCTAATTTTTTTGCGGAGTCCTATACCGATTTGCGCACTTTTCAAGAAACGACATTTTCGTGGACTTAAATAGGAAATTTTCCGTTAAAACGGAAATTTTCCCCTTCGAAAAAGGGAAATTTTTAAGTCATTTAAAGGATTTTTGAGGAATTTTTTGAACATTTTCCCTATGAATCCCAGATGGCGGCCATTCCGTGCGCTCCGCCCTGGAGATATACTTTACCTTAATGAACGGGATTTATAAAATCGGCTTTAAATAATTTATATTAAATATTAAACAAGTAACACTTAACCACTTTCAAAATTTCAACCTTAAACTTTTTTTTTGCAGCAGAAATCTTATGCAAACGTGACAATATATTTTGTCTATTTCTTTGGTAAGAAAAAGGTTTCGAGATATCAATAACTCTTTGTAAAATGGTAGTATTTCAGCAATACTCTCAAGTTGGCACGAGCAAAGCGGCGGGCTATCAGCGAGTGAAAAAAAATGCGACAGTTGTTTGTTACTCTGATCTGTACGTCAGGGTCTTAACATTTATAAAATTGTGTTTAGATTCTCGTTAAAACGATAAAAAAAATTCACAGACCTATTTTTAATTGCACTTTAAGCATACACATTGAAGCATTTTTCATTTTCATCCAGTACAATAATATAACAACAGAATTTTGTTTATTTTTCTAAAAGACTACTCTGACAACTTATATAACATCACGCATTTTTGTGGAACGCTGCAAATAAAAAACAACGATAATTTAGGGCTTGACTGCATGTTTTCTGATTGACGCACTAGGGTCATTAAGGAATAGAACCGGGGGGGGGGGGGGGGGGGGGGGTTCACAGTGGGCCACGTTTGGGCTAGCTGTGCCGTAACAATAGTAAAAAAAAATACTGATTTTTTTTTTAAAAAGGGCTTTGTGTATAGATTGAAGGAAAATTATGTAGTTTAAAACATTAACAATTAAAAAGTTTTACAAGGAAACATATTGAAATTATTTTTTTAAATCTTTCAGAAGTTGTATTAATTATTTTGTATTAATGCACTAAACGGCACAGTTTCCTCTCGACCACAGACACATTCAGGTCCAGTAAGCGCCGCCGAGGGGGCTGGCAGCACGCGGGTAGCGCGCCGGGCGCCGACAGCCTGGCGGCTCTACCTGGCGAGGCGCGGCGGCAGTCTTGCCTCACGGCGGGGCGCCCCCCTGCCCGAGGGGTTACAAATCAGCGCAGCGGGACCTCTGACCTTCTCCGGACCCGCCCGCCGCCGCAGACCCGAACAAAACCCGGGGGAGCCGGCGACCGTTCAACCCGGCCGCCAGAACACGCTGTTTCCACCGCAGGACAGCTGGTGCGGCCACGCGCTCAAGTCCGCGACAACAAGCCAGAAGCTCACTCCTGGGGACCCGTTCGTATCTCCGCCGCAGGACAACTAATGCCGTACATGCGCTCAAGTCCGCGACAACAAGCCAGAAGCTCACTCCTGGGGACCCTTGCGTATCTCCGCCACACGACAACTAATGCCGTACATGCACTCAAGTCCGCGACAACAAGCCAGAAGCTCACTCCTGGGGACCCTTGCGTATCTCCGCCACACGACAACTAATGCCGTACATGCACTCAAGTCCGCGACAACAAGCCAGAAGCTCACTCCTGGGCACCCGTGCGTATCTCCGCCGCAGGACAACTAATGCCGTACATGCGCTCAAGTCCGCGACAACAAGCCAGAAGCTCACTCCTGGGCACCCGTGCGTATCTCCGCCGCAGGACAACTAATGCCGTACATGCGCTCAAGTCCGCGACAACAAGCCAGAAGCTCACTCCTGGGGACCCTTGCGTATCTCCGCCACACGACAACTAATGCCGTACATGCACTCAAGTCCGCGACAACAAGCCAGAAGCTCACTCCTGGGGACCCTGTGCGTATCTCCGCCACACGACAACTAATGCCGTACTTGCGCTCAAGTCCGCGACAACAAGCCAGAAGCTCACTCCTGGGGACCCTGTGCGTATCTCCGCCACACGACAACTAATGCCGTACTTGCGCTCAAGTCCGCGACAACAAGCCAGAAGCTCACTCCTGGGGACCGGTGCGTATCTCCACCGCACGACAACTAATGCCGTACTTGCGCTCAAGTCCGCGACAACAAGCCAGAAGCTCACTCCTGGGCACCCGTGCGTATCTCCGCCGCAGGACAACTAATGCCGTACATGCGCTCAAGTCCGCGACAACAAGCCAGAAGCTCACTCCTGGGGACCCGTGCGTATCTCCGCCACACGACAACTAATGCCGTACATGCGCT
The DNA here is from genome assembly GCF_032445375.1 of Bacillus rossius redtenbacheri. Classification (NCBI taxonomy): domain Eukaryota; kingdom Metazoa; phylum Arthropoda; class Insecta; order Phasmatodea; family Bacillidae; genus Bacillus; species Bacillus rossius. The sequence goes on from NC_086331.1 coordinate 133,988,407, forward strand.
CAAGTCCGCGACAACAAGCCAGAAGCTCACTCCTGGGGACCCTGTGAGTATCTCCGCCACACGACAACTAATGCCGTACTTGCGCTCAAGTCCGCGACAACAAGCCAGAAGCTCACTCCTGGGCACCCGTGCGTATCTCCGCCGCAGGACAACTAATGCCGTACTTGCGCTCAAGACCGCGACAACAAGCCAGAAGCTCACTCCTGGGCACCCGTGCGTATCTCCGCCGCAGGACAACTAATGCCGTACATGCGCTCAAGTCCGCGACAACAAGCCAGAAGCTCACTCCTGGGCACCCGTGCGTATCTCCGCCACACGACAACTAATGCCGTACTTGCGCTCAAGTCCGCGACAACAAGCCAGAAGCTCACTCCTGGGCACCCGTGCGTATCTCCGCCACACGACAACTAATGCCGTACTTGCGCTCAAGTCCGCGACAACAAGCCAGAAGCTCACTCCTGGGGACCCTGTGCGTATCTCCGCCACACGACAACTAATGCCGTACTTGCGCTCAAGTCCGCGACAACAAGCCAGAAGCTCACTCCTGGGCACCCGTGCGTATCTCCGCCGCAGGACAACTAATGCCGTACTTGCGCTCAAGTCCGCGACAACAAGCCAGAAGCTCACTCCTGAGGACCCTGTGCGTATCTCCGCCACACGACAACTAATGCCGTACTTGCGCTCAAGTCCGCGACAACAAGCCAGAAGCTCACTCCTGGGGACCCTGTGCGTATCTCCGCCACACGACAACTAATGCCGTACTTGCGCTCAAGTCCGCGACAACAAGCCAGAAGCTCACTCCTGGGCACCCGTGCGTATCTCCGCCACACGACAACTAATGCCGTACTTGCGCTCAAGTCCGCGACAACAAGCCAGAAGCTCACTCCTGGGCACCCGTGCGTATCTCCGCCGCAGGACAACTAATGCCGTACTTGCGCTCAAGTCCGAGACAACAAGCCAGAAGCTCACTCCTGGGCACCCGTGCGTATCTCCGCCGCAGGACAACTAATGCCGTACTTGCGCTCAAGTCCGCGACAACAAGCCAGAAGCTCACTCCTGGGCACCCGTGCGTATCTCCGCCGCACGACAACTAATGCCGTACTTGCGCTCAAGTCCGCGACAACAAGCCAGAAGCTCACTCCTGGGCACCCGTGAATATCTCCGGCGCAGGACAACTAATGCCGTACTTGCGCTCAAGTCCGCGACAACAAGCCAGAAGCTCACTCGTGGGGACCCGTGCGTATCTCCGCCACACGACAACTAATGCCGTACTTGCGCTCAAGTCCGCGACAACAAGCCAGAAGCCCACTCTTGGGCACCCGTGCGTATCTCCGCCGCAGGACAACTAATGCCGTACTTGCGCTCAAGTCCGCGACAACAAGCCAGAAGCTCACTCCTGGGGACCCTGTGCGTATCTCCGCCACACGACAACTAATGCCGTACTTGCGCTCAAGTCCGCGACAGCAAGCCAGAAGCTCACTCCTGGGGACCCTGTGCGTATCTCCGCCACACGACAACTAATGCCGTACTTGCGCTCAAGTCCGCGACAACAAGCCAGAAGCTCACTCCTGGACACCCGTGCGTATCTCCGCCACACGACAACTAATGCCGTACTTGCGCTCAAGTCCGCGACAACAAGCCAGAAGCTCACTCCTGGGCACCCGTGCGTATCTCCGCCGCAGGACAACTAATGCCGTACTTGCGCTCAAGTCCGCGACAACAAGCCAGAAGCTCACTCCTGGGCACCCGTGCGTATCTCCGCCACACGACAACTAATGCCGTACTTGCGCTCAAGTCCGCGACAACAAGCCAGAAGCTCACTCCTGGGCACCCGTGCGTATCTCGGCCGCAGGACAACTAATGCCGTACTTGCGCTCAAGTCCGCGACAACAAGCCAGAAGCTCACTCCTGGGCACCCGTGCGTATCTCCGCCGCAGGACAACTAATGCCGTACTTGCGCTCAAGTCCGCGACAACAAGCCAGAAGCTCACTCCTGGGCACCCGTGCGTATCTCCGCCGCACGACAACTAATGCCGTACTTGCGCTCAAGTCCGCGACAACAAGCCAGAAGCTCACTCCTCGGCACCCGTGCGTATCTCCGCCGCAGGACAACTAATGCCATACTTGCGCTCAAGTCCGCGACAACAAGCCAGAAGCTCACTCCTGGGCACCCGTGCGTATCTCCGCCGCAGGACAACTAATGCCGTACTTGCGCTCAAGTCCGCGACAACAAGCCAGAAGCTCACTCCTGGGCACCCGTGCGTATCTCCGCCGCAGGACAACTAATGCCGTACTTGTGCTCAAGTCCGCGACAACAAGCCAGAAGCTCACTCCTGGGCACCCGTGCGTATCTCCGCCGCACGACAACTAATGCCGTACTTGCGCTCAAGTCCGCGACAACAAGCCAGAAGCTCACTCCTGGGCACCCGTGCGTATCTCCGCCACACGACAACTAATGCCGTACTTGTGCTCAAGTCCGCGACAACAAGCCAGAAGCTCACTCCTGGGCACCCGTGCGTATCTCCGCCGCACGACAACTAATGCCGTACTTGCGCTCAAGTCCGCGACAACAAGCCAGAAGCTCACTCCTGGGCACCCGTGCGTATCTCCGCCGCACGACAACTAATGCCGTACTTGCGCTCAAGTCCGCGACAACAAGCCAGAAGCTCACTCCTGGGCACCCGTGCGTATCTCCGCCGCACGACAACTAATGCCGTACTTGCGCTCAAGTCCGCGACAACAAGCCAGAAGCTCACTCCTGGGCACCCGTGCGTATCTCCGCCACACGACAACTAATGCCGTACTTGCGCTCAAGTCCGCGACAACAAGCCAGAAGCTCACTCCTGGGCACCCGTGCGTATCTCCGCCACACGACAACTAATGCCGTACTTGTGCTCAAGTCCGCGACAACAAGCCAGAAGCTCACTCCTGGGCACCCGTGCGTATCTCCGCCGCACGACAACTAATGCCGTACTTGCGCTCAAGTCCGCGACAACAAGCCAGAAGCTCACTCCTGGGCACCCGTGCGTATCTCCGCCGCACGACAACTAATGCCGTACTTGCGCTCAAGTCCGCGACAACAAGCCAGAAGCTCACTCCTGGGCACCCGTGCGTATCTCCGCCGCACGACAACTAATGCCGTACTTGCGCTCAAGTCCGCGACAACAAGCCAGAAGCTCACTCCTGGGCACCCGTGCGTATCTCCGCCACACGACAACTAATGCCGTACTTGTGCTCAAGTCCGCGACAACAAGCCAGAAGCTCACTCCTGGGCACCCGTGCGTATCTCCGCCGCACGACAACTAATGCCGTACTTGCGCTCAAGTCCGCGACAACAAGCCAGAAGCTCACTCCTGGGCACCCGTGCGTATCTCCGCCGCACGACAACTAATGCCGTACTTGCGCTCAAGTCCGCGACAACAAGCCAGAAGCTCACTCCTGGGCACCCGTGCGTATCTCCGCCGCACGACAACTAATGCCGTACTTGCGCTCAAGTCCGCGACAACAAGCCAGAAGCTCACTCCTGGGCACCCGTGCGTATCTCCGCCGCAGGACAACTAATGCCGTACTTGCGCTCAAGTCCGCGACAACAAGCCAGAAGCTCACTCCTGGGCACCCGTGCGTATCTCCGCCACACAACAACTAATGCCGTACTTGTGCTCATGTCCGCGACAACAAGCCAGAAGCTCACTCCTGGGCACCCGTGCGTATCTCCGCCACACGACAACTAATGCAGTACTTGCGCTCAAGTCCGCGACAACAAGCCAGAAGCTCACTCCTGGGCACCCGTGCGTATCTCCGCCGCACGACAACTAATGCCGTACTTGCGCTTAAGTCCGCGACAACAAGCCAGAAGCTCACTCCTGGGCACCCGTGCGTATCTCCGCCGCAGGACAACTAATGCCGTACTTGCGCTCAAGTCCGCGACAACAAGCCAGAAGCTCACTCCTGGGCACCCGTGCGTATCTCCGCCGCACGACAACTAATGCCGTACTTGCGCTCAAGTCCGCGACAACAAGCCAGAAGCTCACTCCTGGGCACCCGTGCGTATCTCCGCCACACGACAACTAATGCCGTACTTGCGCTCAAGTCCGCGACAACAAGCCAGAAGCTCACTCCTGGGCACCCGTGCGTATCTCCGCCACACGACAACTAATGCCGTACTTGCGCTCAAGTCCGCGACAACAAGCCAGAAGCTCACTCCTGGGCACCCGTGCGTATCTCCGCCGCACGACAACTAATGCCGTACTTGCGCTCAAGTCCGCGACAACAAGCCAGAAGCTCACTCCTGGGCACCCGTGCGTATCTCCGCCACACGACAACTAATGCCGTACTTGCGCTCAAGTCCGCGATAACAAGCCAGAAGCTCACTCCTGGGCACCCGTGCGTATCTCCGCCACACGACAACTAATGCCGTACTTGCGCTCAAGTCCGCGACAACAAGCCAGAAGCTCACTCCTGGGCACCCGTGCGTATCTCCGCCACACGACAACTAATGCCGTACTTGCGCTCAAGTCCGCGACAACAAGCCAGAAGCTCACTCCTGGGCACCCGTGCGTATCTCCGCCGCAGGACAACTAATGCCGTACTTGCGCTCAAGTCCGCGACAACAAGCCAGAAGCTCACTCCTGGGGACCCTGTGCGTATCTCCGCCACACGACAACTAATGCCGTACTTGCGCTCAAGTCCGCGACAACAAGCCAGAAGCTCACTCCTGGGGACCCTGTGCGTATCTCCGCCACACGACAACTAATGCCGTACTTGCGCTCAAGTCCGCGACAACAAGCCAGAAGCTCACTCCTGGGGACCCTGTGCGTATCTCCGCCACACGACAACTAATGCCGTACTTGCGCTCAAGTCCGCGACAACAAGCCAGAAGCTCACTCCTGGGGACCCTGTGAGTATCTCCGCCACACGACAACTAATGCCGTACTTGCGCTCAAGTCCGCGACAACAAGCCAGAAGCTCACTCCTGGGGACCCTGTGAGTATCTCCGCCACACGACAACTAATGCCGTACTTGCGCTCAAGTCCGCGACAACATGACAGACGCTCACTCCTGGGGACCCTGTGAGTATCTCCGCCACACGACAACTAATGCCGTACTTGCGCTCAAGTCCGCGACAACATGACAGACGCTCACTCCTGTGGACCCCGTGCGTATCTCCGAAGACATGAGAGTGTCTTGCAGTTTCTGGGACATCCGCCATTGGAGATTTTGCACTGTTTTTCATGGGAAAGAAACTGAAGATAGCAAACTAAGAAATAAAAATGAAGACATAAATCCACAGAGCATTAAAGTCTAAATAATAAGCTATGAAATTCAAACTTAAAAACTGTATTTTTTCCGAATATTAATGCACACAGTTTAAGATAATATTGTTTCAGACGTTCATATTTTTGATGTCTAAGATTGGCCGTTGAGAAAGAATTGTAAAACGTATTGAATTTTGAGTGTAAACTAAAAGTACATTTATTTATGAGATATATTTTTTCTGACTAAAAAGTCTGATATCTTTAGGAAATTGCTTCATTAAAGTATTGTAAGAAATATAGAAATACTTCATATTTATTACATCACAGCAGAACATAAAAATGAGGTAGATGATGCTTCCGAATAGCACATTGGCACCGTGATAAAGAATAGTCTTTTTTTTCCATTTGGCCTCGAATTCAGGATTGCAAATCAAAAGAAATACGAATTTAACGTAATCGATACCTACTGTGAGTCAAAATTTTTAGGCGTATATTTATTATTTGAACTGGTATTTATTTAACTATAAATTGTTATTATGAAAAAAGAAATTATTTTTAATAATTCATTCTAACCTTTTTAAGCAGATGTTTGACAAATTTTTATAATGTAATTTTTCAAATCGTTCCATGCTTCATTCGAAATGTAATGTCATGTGCTCGATCCCTAAATTATATGAATAACCTTAATAATGATCCTGTTTCCCATTACAAACATATATACTAATGTCGATAAAAAATTTTCTTTGAAATTTAGCTTTTTAAGAAGAATTAATGCCTACTTAGGAATAATTTATCCATATTTAGATAATTTTAATATTATTTCTGGGGATTTTCCTTTTGAATTTTTTTGAAGAAATTAAGTTCAAACTTAATTCTACGGGGAAGTAGCTGAACCAAGAAATTCACCAGAGATAACTGGTGAAAAATATCTGACTTGAGTAAATATAGCACGAAATTAATAAATCAATCAGTCAGTTACTCTTAACATATTTGCAGCAATGCATGAACGAAGTTAACTCTAAAATTGTTGAATGTCTGACCAACGAGGTCTCGTGGAAGATGTGTTGCACCGGTGAAATGTAGAGCTTAAAAAATTACAAATTTATTTATAAGATTTTTTTTAAGTTTTTTGTGTCATAACTGAGATGACATTTATTTTTCTGGATTTATATTTAATATTTAATATTAAATTTAAGGATATTTTACCACATTTGAATGTTAAATAGAGTTTCGAGATTATTCTGGTAGGTTTACTGAAAATCTGTGGGAAAGACGTATGTTATTGGAAGTACTGTATTTTAATGAAATACTCTATGACGCTGTCACCTAGGAATTAACATCACGTTTTCGGCTTAAGACCCCTAGGTGAACATAACGACTTAATAAAAATATAATTTTTATCCTCCAGAATTTTATTATAGTTACGTTGATGGAACTGATAGTACGCGATTACACTGGTACAAAAAGTTAACAATATTTTAGTCTTTTGAAAAGCCTCTGGGAAATGATCCATCCTAAATGTTTATTACATAGTTTTCTCCCACCTTATTGTCCGACGCAACCGTTTAGTTTTCCTGCGAAGCGTTGCAGAATGTTGCGGCCGTTTCAGCTGATGGAGACGTCATCCTCTTGGTCACCCCAATATGACCACCACCATGGATGGACGGCGTCAGCGTAGCCCAATCGGCAGCAACTCCTTCTGCTACAATATTCATAGCCGGGTCACTGAAGAGCCGATCACCCCTTTTCAGGCTTCCTTGTCGACCGGTTATGTTTCTGCTGCCCGAGGGACCCTCGATTGCTGTCCCCTCCAAGTCTCTTAGCCCTTCACTGTGTGCTCGCCGAGACTTCCAGCACATCGCGTAACGTCTACCGCCTGACCACTCCGTCGCTCCTCCGCCGCTCACCACCGCTAGTGGCGCTGCCATCGCCTGGCGCGTGCGCGACTACCAACCACCGCGTCACTTGAGCCCACCTGGCGTCACAGCGGCGCGGCCGTTTAAAACGGAATAACCCGTTTTAGGCTATCCGCACAAGGTCTACGGCGGTAAACGTTTGGTATTCTATTAAGCATGGTCTATTCTACCAGTAAGTAGAAATTCAGTTTCGGACAATTTTTTTCGAGGCCACTTTCTTTATTTTCTGGACTAATAAGACTGCCCAAGTGTTTAGTTTATTGTTTTTTTATAAAGTTAATAGTTTTTCATTGAGCTACAATTTGCATTAAGTGATGGTCAACTAACGATGAGTGTCGAATGTTTCTTTGAATAGTTATGCATGAGCACTAATTAAACCAAGACACTTGTAGCTATAACTTGAATAGTTTGGGACGATCATACGACACAATGATCTATTAAAATCTTTAGTGGTATTGTGTTTTTTTTTTCATGAACGAAAGTTCAGTAAAAAGGACCAGAGAGTTTTTCTTATAATTTTTTGTTCCTTCAGTGATTATGTTATCATGCACAGGAGCCAGACAATTCTGCTTGTTCCAATTTTAAAGGCTTCAGATTAATGTTTGTAGTCCGCAAAACGTTTAAGTTTATTCCCAGTAACATATTCTGAAATGTATTTTGAAAGAAATAATATTGTCTGTGGTTCTATAAAATATTATTCGCAACCTCAAAACAAAGTTTTGATACTGTTATTAGTGGCTTGTCAGACATGACAGTTAAGGGGCCCGCCTCGTCAGAGGTGTATGTGTGTTAGAGGCGGGATGATAAGCGCGACGCTCGCTGGTGCTTCTAGCGCGGTGTCTCCTCTGGACTGGCGCGCAGTCTTCTCCCAGTGCATATGAGCGGTGACCGTAACATTATATGGCCGAGAAATGAAGACAAAGATGTAATGCAAGGCATTTGAGTGTTTTCAATAATCTGTACCGGGCTTTAATTTCTAAGCATTATTTTGAAAACACGCGATTTAAACCTTTTCACTCTCCTTAAAATACAAATAATAAACGAAACACGGAAATAGAACCACTCATCCGCCCGCCACACAGGACAGTCTGTGTAAAATAAACAAGAAAAGCCGCAGCATAGTCAAGATAAGCAGTATGGTTTCTTCTGAAGATCTGCCCATCGTGTGTGTTCCCAGGTAGGCGGGGCAAGATACCCAAGTGACGTCTGTTCACGAAAAGCATTTAAGAACACGCTCAGAATGGTCTATTTCCATATTTCGATTGTTGACTGTACTTACAGATAAATAGTCTAAAACACATGTTTTAAGAATGTTTTTTTAGGCATTAAACAACCGGTACAGATATTTGAATGCAATGAAGGAACTTTCGTTATAGAGAGCTTCCATGAAAGTATGTCCCAGTTTCAATGGGATACTATAAACATTTAATTTAGACTATTTATAAAAAAAATATACGTCGAATTTAAGGTAAACTAACCTAGTTTTTTTACATATGTTCAATAGGTGCACCTTAAGTTATATGGCACACATCCAAACTAAAGTCTTATTCGTTACAAAATTTAGTTAACAAGTCCGGATTAATGGAAGCTTCTACAATTCTGTGTCTCAACCCTGTCAAAACATTAGGTAGCGGCGGAACGTAAAAAACGATCGTTTATATTAATAAATATTTTTAAAGCTAAAATTATTTTTTTTTGCAATGACCAAGGATTGAACCAAAGACAGAAGTTGATCAAATCAACCAATCTATTAAATGGTCATTCTTTATGATTTTTGGAATTTTCCCAGAAATTTTTGTTTGATAATTATTGATTTTCAAGTTGGCTGCCAAGATGGTCAACAATATGATGGACGCTATAGTATTTGACGATCTGTTGATTTACACAACTGCACTCTCGCGTAGCACATTCCAGCAGGCAATAAGTGATATTAAAATGGTGGAATCCAACATGGCTAACGTGATACAACACTCTTTGGAGTTATAGGCCTATATAATACTTGGTAGTAGCAGTAATGGTGGGAGGTCTGTTTGCTGTTAGTCACAATGGGGAAGGATTAATTCAATTTAAATTTGTCGGGTACGAACCGAGGACTCCCGACTCGATGACGTAATGCTTGTTTATTTAAATATCATGAATAAATTTGCTTTTGATAAACTTAAACAAATTACTAAATATGTTTTTTTAAATAATTTATTTTCCATTTTTTTACACTTTGTTAACAATATTCACTTAATTAACCAGGAAATTTAGCACTCACGAAAGCAAGCTTGTATGTGAGTGCATCCAACCACTTCAAATTACATGCGGTATTTTGACGATTGTAAACATTTGTAAATGTATAATATCTGAACAAAAATATATAAAATATAACCTAAGAAACTTTACATTAGTTATATAACGATGAAAGTTAAAAAGAGCAATTTATTAAAATTCAATATTATGTATAAACTAAACACGTATAAATTATAACATTGTTCCATGAATAAAAGAAAATATAATTAAATAAAAATTAGTATTTAAGTAAAGTTAAAGTTATAACAATATATAAAACTTACTTAAATACTAAAGCCATCTCTTCATCAGTTAAATTATGTAGCCAAATATTAACATATTTTTTCATTTGAAAATAATTTTTAGTTTTTAGTTTTGCAGGAAGAATAACAATTTTTGGAAGCAAAAAATTCCAAAAATCTCTGAGATATTGTTTTATGAAATAGAGGGATTTGTAAATTTATATTCTGTCTATGCCGTGTAGGATAGTTATGATCTATATAATTCAACTGATGATCCCTTTGATACATTTGTTCGGTTATCGGAGACAGCGGCCACTATGGCGGACGTGAGGCGGCAAGATGGCGGGGCGTGTAGCCACAGCGGCGGAGCTCAGAGAAGCCAGGCCACTCCGGGCTCAGCAGTGGCCGAGCGACGCGACCTTCAACCCCCCCCCCCCCCCCCCCAGGGCAGTCACGCACTGGGCTCTCCCTCCCAGACAAGCACACTGCTGCAGCCGAGCCACCAGCCACAGCTAGCAACACCACTTCCTTCGACATGAACCGTCTTTAAGATCACACCGGGACAGACATGTCTACACCGTCTTGCCTTAATAATTCCCTGACTGCTCGTCTTCTGAACGCACTCAGTCAGCTCGCTGTCTGGCAGCGCGCGGATTGGTCACGACCGGCGCTCTCGCTCCTTTCCACTCAGAGCAGCTCCCGACGCAGACGTGTGCCGTGAATGTAATTGGTTTAGATCGATCGATTTAAGCCAAAAATAGCGTATTTTGGACATTATTTGCGTGTATAAATGTAAAGTAAGTCCATAAAGAAGTGTCAGCCTCAGTCCGTGCAAGAGCCCGCCGAGAATACAGACCACGCCTGTCGTCGGGAAGAGGAGGCTGTGGACACGCACAGACGTCGAGCGTGGAGCACAGCCTCGCTGTGGCGCTGCGCCAGTGGACACACAGAGTGGTGATAGCTGTGGACACGCACAGACGCCGAGCGTGGAGCACAGCCTCACTGTGGCGCTGCGCCAGTGGACACACAGAGTGGAGATAGCTGTGGACACGCACAGACGCCGAGCGTGGAGCACAGCCTCACTGTGGCGCTGCGCCAGTGGACACACAGAGTGGAGATAGCTGTGGACACGCACAGACGCCGAGCGTGGAGCACAGCCTCACTGTGGCGCTGCGCCAGTGGACACACAGAGTGGAGATAGCTGTGGACACGCACAGACGCCGAGCGTGGAGCACAGCCTCGCTGTGGCGCTGCGCCAGTTGACACACAGAGTGGAGATAGCTGTGGACACGCACAGACGCCGAGCGTGGAGCACAGCCTCACTGTGGCGCTGCGCCAGTGGACACACAGAGTGGAGATAGCTGTGGACACGCACAGACGCCGAGCGTGGAGCACAGCCTCGCTGTGGCGCTGCGCCAGTGGACACACAGAGTGGAGATAGCTGTGGACACGCACAGACGCCGAGCGTGGAGCACAGCCTCACTGTGGCGCTGCGCCAGTGGACACACAGAGTGGAGATAGCTGTGGACACGCACAGACGCCGAGGGCGGAGCACAGCCTCGCCGTGGCGCTGCGCCAGTGGACACACAGAGTGGTGATAGCTGTGGACACGCACAGACGCCGAGGGCGGAGCACAGCCTCGCCGTGGCGCTGCGCCAGTGGACACACAGAGTGGAGATAGCTGTGGACACGCACAGACGCCGAGCGTGGAGCACAGCCTCACTGTGGCGCTGCGCCAGTGGACACACAGAGTGGAGATAGCTGTGGACACGCACAGACGCCGAGCGAGGAGCACAGCCTCACCGTGGCGCTGCGCCAGTGGACACACAGAGTGGAGATAGCTGTGGACACGCACAGACGCCGAGCGTGGAGCACAGCCTCACTGTGGCGCTGCGCCAGTGGACACACAGAGTGGAGATAGCTGTGGACACGCACAGACGCCGAGCGAGGAGCACAGCCTCACCGTGGCGCTGCGCCAGTGGACACACAGAGTGGAGATAGCTGTGGACACGCACAGACGCCATGCGTGGAGCACAGCCTCACTGTGGCGCTGCGCCAGTGGACACACAGAGTGGTGATAGCTGTGGACACGCACAGACGCCGAGGGCGGAGCACAGCCTCGCCGTGGCGCTGCGCCAGTGGACACACAGAGTGGAGATAGCTGTGGACACGCACAGACGCCGAGCGAGGAGCACAGCCTCGCTGTGGCGCTGCGCCAGTGGACACACAGAGTGGAGATAGCTGTGGACACGCACACACGCCGTGCGTGGAACACAGCCTCGCTGTGGCGCTGCGCCAGTGGACACACAGAGTAGAGATAGCTGTGGACACGCACAGATGCCGAGCGTGGAGCACAGCCTCACTGTGGCGCTGCACCAGTGGACACACAGAGTGGAGATAGCTGTGGACACGCACAGACGCCGTGCGTGGAGCACACCCTCGCCGTGGCGCCGCACCAGTGGACACACAGAGTGGAGATAGCTGTGGACACGCACAGACGCCGTGCGTGGAGCACACCCTCGCCGTGGCGCCGCACCAGTGGACACACAGAGTGGAGATAGCTGTGGACACGCACAGACGCCGTGCGTGGAGCACACCATCGCCGTGGCGCCGCACCAGTGGACACACAGAGTGGAGATAGCTGTGGACACGCACAGACGCCGAGCGTGGAGCACAGCCTCACTGTGGCGCCGCACCAGTGGACACACAGAGTGGAGATAGCTGTGGACACGCACAGACGCCGTGCGTGGAGCACACCCTCGCCGTGGCGCTGCGCCAGTGGACACACAGAGTGGAGATAGCTGTGGACACGCACAGACGCCATGCATGGAGCGCACCCTCGCTGTGGTGCTGCGCCAGTGGACACACAGAGTGGTGATAGCTGTGGACACGCACAGACGCCGAGCGTGGAGCACAGCCTCGCTGTGGCGCTGCGCCAGTGGACACACAGAGTGGTGATAGCTGTGGACACGCACAGACGCCGTGCGTGGAGCACACCCTCGCTGTGGCGCTGCGCCAGTGGACACACAGAGTGGAGATAGCTGTGGACACGCACAGACGCCGAGCGTGGAGCACAGCCTCGCTGTGGCGCTGTGCCAGTGGACACACAGAGTGGAGATAGCTGTGGACACGCACAGACGCCGAGCGCGGAGCACAGCCTCGCCGTGGCTCTGTGCCAGTGGACACACAGAGTGGAGATAGCTGTGGACACGCACAGACGCCGTGCGTGGAGCACAGCCTCACTGTGGCGCTGCGCCAGTGGACACACCTCCATTCAGTGTCTGTTCTAGTACGCAGTCAATGTCTCCTTTCCATAGAAACGGGCGTGTCCCAACACAGCCTCGCCCAGCTGACTAGTGGCACGCAACTGTTCCCTCCTATCCAGCAGTGGCCTTGCCTGCTTCGCACGTGCTGTCACAGTCACTGCTGTGTCTAGGCCGACGACTGCCGTGACTGGCCACAAACACCACGTGAGCACACCACACCAGCATGGTGGGGCTATCAGTGGAGCGGCGTGGGACACTTGATCTAGCGCCTCTGCCATAATATACAAGCAGGAATACAAGTGGCGATTTGTCTTGCTTCTTCCATCCGCCGTAAGGTGGAAACCCACATGAACAGCGTGTGAAGATGTGCTGAAATATAAAGAGATTGATAGACAACACAAAACACGTACTTATCTAAGAACTTTACTCACACATTGCTGCGGTGAGAAGGTTGTTGTGGACTCTACTACTATCTTCGAGGCCCTGCAACATTATGCCTGTGTGCTAAGCCGTGGGCTGTTTACCGTTATCAGCGCTTAATACATTTATACATTGTTTTCAGACAAGTCACAATTATTTAAAAATAATTATGACAAAATGTTAATTAAGTTTATTTGAAAAAAAAAGAAAACAGTACTAATTATTATGCGTTATTGTGATCAAATGGTAAGGTTTGAAATATCAGTCCTTCAATCGATTGTATTTATTGCTTAGTTCTTACAAAAGTTATTTCTTTGTAGTTGAACAGAAACCATAAAATCACAAAACACATAATATAATTTAAAACATAATTTTTATTATTGATTTAAGATTTTATACAGAAGAATCATTATTTAAAAAATATTATTTTTTAAAGTAAGAAAGTTTTAACTTTTGACATTAATTATTTTGTCTTACACATTCGTAGTAGAAATTTAGTATTTTTAAAGGCATACTTGTTTTAGTATGGGTCAGTATATACAAAAAAAATTCAACACTAAGTGCAAATGAACCATTTCAAAATAAAAATTATTTGATGTTTTAATTTTTACATTTTACCACACTATCAATTACTGCACATGCCAACATTAAGTAAAATGATTACTATTTAAGTACCTATATATATTTATTTATTTACCAACTCTCTTGATATGCGTATTATTTATATTAACGTTATATGATATATTTCTGATGGTTGTATGTACAAGATTTAATAAACACTTAAAAAATTCATCAAAACAAAATTTTACGTGGAGTCCCATAATACGGTATTCATCCACCCCACGTTATTGTTATTGTTAAGCTGGTCCAAAGTTGGCCCTGCATTTGGTCTTATCTGAACATTTCGGTCCACAGTCTAGTGAATGTCCAGCTCTTTGAAAATAAAGTTTGATTTACTTTGTCCTCAACCAAAACGAAACAGCAAAAGTCCTTTTGATTTTACGTAATTATACGACCATGTAAACCTTTGCGGTGTCTTTTTTTAAAGTTAGGTATACGCATTTAGACACTTTAAAAGGGCAATGAGAGGGGTATGAAAGGCAACCATGAAGCGAAAGTTTAAAGGGAGAATGTTGGTGTTGCTGACGGTGGAGAGTGTGGGTGTTGCTGACGGAGGAGAGGGTGATGTTGCTGACGGAGGAGAGAGTGTGTGTGTGTGCCTGACGGAGGAGAGTGTTGCTGACGAAGGAGAGTGATGTTGCTCACGGAGGAGAGTGTGGGTGTTGCTGGCGGAGGAGAGTGTTGCTGGCGGAGGAGAGTGTTGCTGACGGAGGAGAGTGTGGCTGACGGAGGAGAGTGTGTGTGTGTGCCTGACGGAGGAGAGTGTTGCTGACGTAGAGTGTTGGTGTTGCTGACGGAGGAGTGTGTGTGTGTGACTGACGGAGGAGAGTGTTGCTGACGGAGGAGAGTGTGGCTGACGGAGGAGAGTGTGGCTGACGAGAAGAGTGTTGCTGAGGGAGGAGAGTGATGCTGACAGGAGAGTGAGGCGGACGGAGGAGAGTGTGGCTGACGGAGGAGAGTGTTGCTGACGGAGGAGAGTGTTGCTGACGGAGGAGAGTGTGGCTGACGGAGGATAGTGTTGCTGACGGAGGATAGTGTTGCTGACGGAGGATAGTGTTGCTGACGGAGGAGAGTGTGGCTGACGGAGGAGAGTGTGGCTGACGGAGGAGAGTGTGGCTGACGGAGACAAGTGTGGCGGACGGAGGAAAGTGTGGCTGACGGAGAAGAGTGTGGTTGACGGAGGAGAGTGATGTGGCTGACGGAGGAGAGTGTGTCCACGGAGGAGAGTGTGGCTGACGAAGGAGAGTGTGGCTGACGAAAGAGAGTGTGGCTGACGGAGGAGAGTGTGGCTGACGGAGGAGAGTGTGGCTGATGGAGGAGAGTGTGGCTGACGGAGGAGAGTGTGGCTGACGAAAAGAGTGTGGCTGACGAGGGAGTGTGGCTGACGAGGGAGTGTGGCTGACGAGGAGAGTGTGGCTGACGGAGGAGAGTGTGGCTGACGGAGGAGAGTGTGGCTGACGGAGGAGAGTGTTGCAGACTCGCTGCTGGGCTCGGGCACGGAGGACGAGGACGACGAGGAGAACAGCACGGCGGCGGCGGCCCCCGGGGGCGGCCCGGGCCTCAAGCACCACCCCCAGGGCGCGCTGTGCGGCGGCGCCGAGGCCAACAACAACTCGCTCACGCCGGGCGACATGCCGCCGCTCGTCGCGGGCCCCGGCTCGCTCACCAACGACAGCAAGACTGGCCAGGACGACTCGGAGGACCAGGGTGCGTGCCGCACCGCAGCATCTCTGCCCGGGTGTTCCCACTTCAGTTGGCAGTAGAATCACATGTTACGTCTATGAGAAATTTATGTTTTGTTGAAATCTCTAGGTGGTTATTTTATTTGGTTTATCTACATATTAAGATGTTTTTGTGACAGGGAAAAATAATATATTTCTTTAAGTTATAGTTTCATCCCTGCTTGACGCGTACAAATGTGTAGCTATGCCATTGGCAATGCTGCTAAGGCTTGTCGATGAAGGATACTGAAATCAGCAACATATTAAGCAGGATCTCTTTAAATGTTCATTGAAGCTTGAACTAGCTAAATAGTAATATAAAAAAGGTTAATTTCTCTTCAAATTTAATAGTTTATGCCAAGTTATTCCAATGCGATGGTTTCAAAACATTAAAAAAGTTACTTTTAGCAATTTTTTTTTAAAATATAGTTTCAAAACCGATGTAGAAAAATAATCTCCCACGTTCTCAATGTCAAGTTGTTCCTCAATACTCGAGAAAAACTCTTACAATTTTTTTCGATGAACTTTGCTTAGGTTGCGGAAATTCGGAAGGCGTGCAGCGAGAAATTGTTAGAAATACATAGTGTTTCTGCTCTGGACTCGAATCCAGACTCGGACTTGAAGCCTTGTAGGCGAGACGGGGCGACCAGACCCACCTAGCGACGTCGGGCGACAAGCCTCGGTACTTGCCAAGCCACGGACTGGCTGCACCCTAGCTCCCTTATTGCTCCTCCAACCGCCTTTCTCCCCCACGCCCTGTTGGCCTGTTCTTCAGCGGAACACATGCCAGTGCAAATAGAAATTCCCATTCTTACACCTAATTAGCAGGACTGGAGGTGTGTTAGCTCCGCATGACAAGGTGTGTATGTAAAGCAAACCCACCTGCACGCCTTGATAAAATAGAAACTAAAAATAATTATTTAATCAAACATGACAATTGATGGTCATCGAAGAGTCAGCCGTCCTAAACACCACGCGGTTGGCGCGGGTCTCTCGGGAGAGGAACGGGGGAATGACTCCGTGAGTGACAGGAGACTGTGGGTAGCCTAGAGGTCAGCTGACGATTGCACAAGTACTTAGGCTCACGAAACAATTCCGCCACAAGCTGGTCCCGCCTCGCGGACACTGGCCAGGCCCAGGTACCAGCTAGTCCCGCCTCGCGGACACTGGCCAGGCCAAGCCACCAGCTAGTCCCGCCGCCACCAGCTAGTCCCGCCTCGCGGACACTGGCAAGGTACAGGTACCAGCTAGTCCCGCCTCGCGGACACTGGCAAGGCCCAGCCACCAGCTATTCCCACCTCGCGGACACTGGCAAGGCCCAGCCACCAGCTAGTCCCACCTCGCGGACACTGGCAAGGCTCAGGTACCAGCTAGTCCCGCCTCGCGGACACTAGCCAGGCCCAGCCACCAGCTAGTCCCACCTCGCGGACACTGGCAAGGCTCAGGTACAAGCTAGTCCCGCCTCGCGGACACTAGCCAGGCCCAGCCACCAGCTAGTCCCACCTCGCGGACACTGGCCAGGCCCAGCCACCAGCTAGTCCCACCTCGCGGACACTGGCAAGGCTCAGGTACCAGCTAGTCCCGCCTCGCGGACACTAGCCAGGCCCAGCCACAAGCTAGTCCCGCCTAGCGGACACTAGCCAGGCCCAGCCACCAGCTAGTCCCGCCTCGCGGACACTAGCCAGGCCCAGCCACCAGCTAGTCCCACCTCGCGGACACTGGCCAGGCCCAGCCACCAGCTAGTCCCACCTCGCGGACACTGGCCAGGCCCAGCCACCAGCTAGTCCCGCCTCGCGGACACTGGCAAGGCTCAGGTACCAGCTAGTCACGCCTCGCGGACACTAGCCAGGTCCAGCCACCAGCTAGTCCCGCCTCGCGGACACTGGCCAGGCCCAGCCACCAGCTAGTCCCGCCTCGCG
The DNA here is from genome assembly GCF_032445375.1 of Bacillus rossius redtenbacheri. Taxonomy (NCBI): domain Eukaryota; kingdom Metazoa; phylum Arthropoda; class Insecta; order Phasmatodea; family Bacillidae; genus Bacillus; species Bacillus rossius. Next base: position 134,006,041 of record NC_086331.1, read on the forward strand.
GACACTGGCAAGGCTCAGGTACCAGCTAGTCACGCCTCGCGGACACTAGCCAGGTCCAGCCACCAGCTAGTCCCGCCTCGCGGACACTGGCCAGGCCCAGCCACCAGCTAGTCCCGCCTCGCGGACACTGGCAAGGCTCAGGTACCAGCTAGTCACGCCTCGCGGACACTAGCCAGGTCCAGCCACCAGCTAGTCCCGCCTCGCGGACACTGGCCATGCTCAGGTACCAGCTAGTCCCGCCTCGCGGACACTGGCCAGGCCCAGCCACCGGCTAGTCCCGCCAAGCGGACACTGGCCAGGTCCAGCCACCAGCTAGTCCCGCCTCGCAGACACTGGCCATGCTCAGGTACCAGCTAGTCCCGCCTCGCGGACACTGGCCATGCTCAGGTACCAGCTAGTCCCGCCTCGCGGACACTGGCCAGGCCCAGCCACCAGCTAGTCCCGCCTCGCGGACACTGGCAAGGCTCAGGTACCAGCTAGTCGCGCCTCGCGGACACTAGCCAGGTCCAGCCACCAGCTAGTCCCGCCTCGCGGACACTGGCCAGGCCCAGCCACCAGCTAGTCCCGCCTCGCGGACACTGGCAAGGCTCAGGTACCAGCTAGTCGCGCCTCGCGGACACTAGCCAGGTCCAGCCACCAGCTAGTCCCGCCTCGTGGACACTGGCCAGGTCCAGCCACCAGCTAGTCCCGCCTCGCGGACACTGGCCATGCTCAGGTACCAGCTAGTCCCGCCTCGCAGACACTGGCCAGGCCCAGCCACCGGCTAGTCCCGCCAAGCGGACACTGGCCAGGTCCAGCCACCAGCTAGTCCCGCCTCGCAGACACTGGCCATGCTCAGGTACCAGCTAGTCCCGCCTCGCGGACACTGGCCATGCTCAGGTACCAGCTAGTCCCGCCTCGCGGACACTGGCCAGGCCCAGCCACCAGCTAGTCCCGCCTCGCGGACATTGGCCAGGCCCAGCCACCAGCTAGTACCGCCTCGCGGACACTGGCCAGGCCCAGCCACCAGCTAGTCCCGCCTCGCGGACACTGGCCAGGCCCAGCCATCAGCTAGTCCCGCCTCGCGGACACTGGCCATTCCCAGCCACCAGCTAGTCCCGCTTCACGGACACTGGCCAGGTTCAGGTACCAGCTAGTCCCGCCTCGCGGACACTGGCCAGGCCCAGCCACCAGCTAGTCCCGCCTCGCGGACACTGGCCAGGCCCAGCCACCAGCTAGTCCCGCCTCGCGGACACTGGCCATGCTCAGGTACCAGCTAGTCCCGCCTCGCGGACACTGTACAGGCCCAGCCACCAGCTAGTCCCGCCTCGCGGACACTGGCCAGGCCCAGCCACCAGCTAGTCCCGCCTTGCGGACACTGGCCATGCTCAGGTACTAGCTAGTCCCGCTTCACGGACACTGGCCAGGCTCAGGTACCAGCTAGTCCCGCCTCGCGGACACTGGCCAGGCTCAGGTACCAGCTAATTCCGCCTCGCGGACACTGTACAGGCCCAGCCACCAGCTAGTCCCGCCTCGCGGACACTGGCCAGGCCCAGCCACCAGCTAGTCCCGCCTCGCGGACACTGGCCAGGCCCAGCCACCAGCTAGACCCGCCTGGCGGACACTGGCCAGGCCCAGCCACCAGCTAGTCCCGCCTCGCGGACACTGGCCAGGCCCAGCCACCAGCTAGTCCCGCCTCGCGGACACTGGCCAGGCCCAGCCACCAGCTAGTCCCGCCTTGCGGACACTGGCCATGCTCAGGTACCAGCTAGTCCCGCTTCACGGACACTGGCCAGGCTCAGGTACCAGCTAGTCCCGCCTCGCGGACACTGGCCAGGCTCAGGTACCAGCTAGTCCCGCCTCGCGGACACTGGCCAGGCCCAGCCACCAGCTAGTCCCGCCTCGCGGACACTGGCCAGGCCCAGCCTCACGGACACTGGCCAGGCCCAGCCACCAGCTAGTCCCACCTCGCGGACACTGGCCAGGCTCAGGTACCAGCTAGTCCCGCCTCGCGGACACTGGCCAGGCCCAGCCACCAGCTAGTCCCGCCTTGCGGACACTGGCCATGCTCAGGTACCAGCTAGTCCCGCTTCACGGACACTGGCCAGGCTCAGGTACCAGCTAGTCCCGCCTCGCGGACACTGGCCAGGCTCAGGTACCAGCTAGTCCCGCCTCGCGGACACTGGCCAGGCCCAGCCACCAGCTAGTCCCGCCTCGCGGACACTGGCCAGGCCCAGCCACCAGCTAGTCCCGCCTTGCGGACACTGGCCAGGCCCAGCCACCAGCTAGTCCCGCCTTGCGGACACTGGCCATGCTCAGGTACCAGCTAGTCCCGCTTCACGGACACTGGCCAGGCTCAGGTACCAGCTAGTCCCGCTTCACGGACACTGGCCAGGCTCAGGTACCAGCTAGTCCCGCCTCGCGGACACTGGCCAGGCTCAGGTACCAGCTAGTCCCGCCTCGCGGACACTGGCCAGGCCCAGCCACCAGCTAGTCCCGCCTCGCGGACACTGGCCAGGCCCAGCCTCACGGACACTGGCCAGGCCCAGCCACCAGCTAGTCCCACCTCGCTGACACTGGCCAGGCTCAGGTACCAGCTAGTCCCGCCTCGCGGACACTAGCCAGGCTCAGCCACCAGCTAGTCCCGCCTCGCGGACACTAGCCAGGCTCAGGTACCAGCTAGTCCCGCCATCAGCTTGTCCCGCCTCGCGGACACTGGCCAGGCTCAGGTACCAGCTAGTCACGCCTCGCGGACACTAGCCAGGTCCAGCCACCAGCTAGTCCCGCCTCGCGGACACTGGCCAGGCCCAGCGACCAGCTAGTCCCGCCTCGCGAACACTGGCCAGGCCCAGCGACCAGCTAGTCCCGCCTCGCGGACACTGGCCAGGCCCAGCCTCACGGACACTGGCCAGGCCCAGCCACCAGCTAGTCCCACCTCGCGGACACTGGCCAGGCTCAGGTACCAGCTAGTCCCGCCTCGCGGACACTAGCCAGGCCGAGCCACCAGCTAGTCCCGCCTCGCGGACACTAGCCAGGCTCAGGTACCAGCTAGTCCCGCCATCAGCTTGTCCCGCCTCGCGGACACTGGCCAGGCCCAGCCACCAGCTAGTCCCGCCTCGCGGACACTGCCCAGGCTCAGGTACCAGCTAGTCCCGCCTCGCGGACACTGGCCAGGCCCAGCCACCAGCTAGTCCCACCTCGCGGACACTAGCCAGGCCCAGCCACCAGCTAGTCCCGCCTCACGGACACTGGCCAGGCCCAGCCACCAGCTAGTCCCGCCTCACGGACACTGGCCAGGCCCAGCTACCAGCTAGTCCCGCCTCACGGACACTGGCCAGGCCCAGCCACCAGCTAGTCCCGCCTCGCGGACACTGGCCAGGCCCAGCCACCAGCTAGTCCCGCCTCGCGGACACTGGCCAGGCCCAGCCACCAGCTAGTCCCGCCTCACGGACACTGGCCAGGCCCAGCCACCAGCTAGTCCCGCCTCACGGACACTGGCCAGGCCCAGCCACCAGCTAGTCCCGCCTCACGGACACTGGCCAGGCCCAGCCACCAGCTAGTCCCGCCTCGCGGACACTGGCCAGGCCCAGCCACCAGCTAGTCCCGCCTCGCGGACACTGGCCAGGCCCAGCCACCAGCTAGTCCCGCCTCGCGGACACTGGCCAGGCCCAGCCTCACGGACACTGGCCAGGCTGACGGACAGGTGGTGCGCTTGCAGGCTCGCTGGACGGCGACCCGGAGACGCGGGACTCGCAGACGGAGAACAAGTCGCCCGACGACGGCAACTCGGGCTCCAAGCGCCGCGGGCCGCGCACCACCATCAAGGCCAAGCAGCTGGAGATCCTGAAGACTGCCTTCTCGCAGACGCCCAAGCCCACCCGCCACATCCGCGAGCAGCTGGCCAAGGAGACGGGCCTGCCCATGAGGGTCATTCAGGTAGGAGGCGCTGTTCCGCTCTTCGCGGTGGGGGCACTTCTTGGACATGCGCCAGGGCAGTTTTGCAATTTTTGTCAAGGAAACAACTAAAGAATGCAAATAAAAGATTAATATGAACACATAAACCCACAGAGAACTACCTTAAATCATCCATGTCAAACAGATAAACTCAACGATGAACTTAAACAGGTATTATGGACAACACATCAATGTCATTACATATGAACACTTCCAAACGACAGCACAAGAATTTTGTGGAAGAAATTTAGTCATGTAAAATGTACTAACCGCACAAACGAAACCAGTGAGCTAATAGCGACGAGAAATGTTTGACAATAACAGTAAATGCAGGCAGACAACAAAACCGGGGCATCGATGAGGATAAACAGATTTTATGGACAACACAACGACGACTACACCGACGAATACAGAAAGTTTCCTATGACAAAACTGTTGTTACTTTTTGGGAACTGGCAATTGTTTCCCTAATCAGGCACAAATACACAAACGTTGCAAACTGCAGTGGCGTATGTCCAAGAAATTGTAATAAATCATGCTCCGTACGCCCGTTCGCTTCTAAACAACTCCCACGTTCTGTTGTCCTCGCTTCGCGAACATAATGTTGTATAGAAGCCGCACAGCCGGGGGAAATACCTGGTCCACCAGCAGTCACAACCTTCCCCTTAATCATTCAGAATTGCTGTAGTGCGCTGATTTCTGTGGTTTAGAACTAAGTCCGCGTTCCCCAGTGTTGAAATAAAGATCTGTGCTATAACATCATTTAAAATTACTTCCTTCTCTGAGTAGCCTGTTTCTTTTTAAGAGTTTGAATGAAGCCAAGCTTTTCAAAATATGCTCAGAAAATTCCACATCATAAAATGCAAACTGAAGAAATCTTGTAAGGAAAACAGTTTCATGGTGTTAAAAGTAGCTATAAAGAATGTGCATAAAAGATTGTCCCAGTTTCAATGGTATAGTATAACAGTTTAGTTTATATTATTTACAACAAATCATATACCACATTGAAGGTAACCTAACATGGTTTTTTCTTAGAAATGTTTAATATGTGCACATTTTGTTAATACGGCACACATCCAACCTAAGGTCCAATTCTTCCCACACTTTGGTTACCACGCCCGGAGTAATGGAAGTATTAGCATCATCAATTCAATGTCTAAACTCTGGCAAAGCATTAGGTAGAAGCGGAACGTAGGCGCGATCTTTTATAAAGCCCCAAAGGCAAAATCCCATGGCGTTATGTCAGGTGAACGTGGAGGCCAGCGAAAAAGAGCTCTGTTGTCTCGACCATTACGACCAATCCAACAGTCAGGGACTTTGACGTCCAACCACTCTCGTGCAAAGAGATTACGATGGTGAGGGGCTCCATCCTGTTGACAAATAAAGTTTACAGGTTCACCCCTAATATTTGGGCACATAGCTAATCTTTCAACATATGTGGCACTGCAAGCGAGACAACAACAAAGCAGCACTCGCGCATGCGATTATCTAAACCTGTTTTGAGTTACTCTTTAATTATGACCTTGAACTAAAACTTCACAACGCTTACAGTTGATGCTATTAGTATTTATAACTGGACGTTCTTTTATGAACAACATGTATAATTTAAAGCGCACAAATTATAACCCTATCGCATGAATAAAGCTCCTTGATAATGTCCATATAATAGGCCTCGTGGTTCGAAGAGTCTTGATATGCCTGTATGTAGTTTGTATGAAGTCCTGTGAGTGTAGATGTACGTTATGCTTCATGGTTTTGAGACATTATGGTGCTGCAGTAGGTGTAATGTTTACCTTGTGTTGCTGAACATTATACTGGTCGTGGTTCGGAGATGTTCGTGCCATAAGATTGTAATTGGCCGTGAATTTCGGGTTAATCACAATGCGCATATATCCATGATATGCATAAATGGTTAGTGACGCATTAACTCGTTCGTGTATTTGCCTTGTATGAAAAATTCCTTATAGTAATATTGATCAGTGTGGTCGTCGAAATGGATATAAAAATGTACAAAATAGTTTTCACAGCTATACTCGTAATTGTACATATAGTTGAACCCGGTACCTTGAATTAAATAGTATAAACCGTTATGCACAAAGTAAGGCAGTAGATAATTTTTTTACACTAGAATAATTAATTTTAAATTTAATTTCTATTTTACACTGTCGAGGGCTTGAATTCATGACTGTAATTGAAAACAATTTTTTTTTGTTAATTTTGGGATTTCTTAGAATTTCTGATAGTTATTTAGGAATTTTTATAGATGGCAGCCAGTTAATGGGTTGCTTAGAGTGGTGCACTTTAGCGGAGAAAACGTGAAGCAACACGGCGCCCGACTTTAGCACACACTAGAAGACGACAGGACAAAATATGGCTGCTATATGGTCGTTGTGACGTCACAGTAGCCATGCATATTTATTCCTTGATAGAGAGTGTGGAGAAGAATCCAGTTATATTTATGGTGGTAAAAAGCTGTTTGGTATTTTTATAAGAGAACCCATTTGGAATAGCATCTAAGCTACACGACACGAGTTATATCTAATAAAATGTTTGTATTTATACTCTAAATTTTGTATTCAAATGTGTTATAAAGTAATGTTAGATAAAGATATATATTCCTTGGAAATAAGTTACAACGGACGACTACGAAGAATGCGAGAGAAAAAAGTAGACCTAAAAATAAAAAGAGCCCGTGTAACTCAGTACACGTGATAGAAGCGAAACTTCTATGGCAATTCAAACATCGACTCTTAAATAAATCGTAAGGGGTAAAACGACAAAGAGACAAAGAGAAAAAGAAAAAAAGAAGACAATTTTCTAAATAAACATGAATTATCAAAATTATTACTCACAGCAAAATAAATGCTCAAGATATGAAAAAAAATATTTAGTTACGCAGCTAAAACAGTACTCATATAACACTGTTAAACAATACTGATTTACACTAGTAATTAATATAATAGGTACTTAAAAGAACACCATTTTCTTGTGAGTATGGCCCGTGGCGCGGTGCACAACAATAAGCCGAAACCCCGTTGTGTTGCCCTCTGCCCAAACACTCCCTTATTAGATGCCAGCAAGTCGGGTGTACCTACCGCCGCGACCCGCCTGTCCCTGCAGCATGGCGGGGTTCAACCTGAGCCGCACTAAGCCACGTGGAGCCCACTCAAGGGAACGAGTTCTCTGCACCGTCCGCAACCTACTAGCGTCAGAGATCGTTTCATAACAATGTTTCACGAAAACGTTGCATTAAAATTCGGCCTTGAAATTTTACTCCCATCACGCCCAAAGAAGTTTCAATTCAAAAATGTTCATCTAACCAAAACATGTTGATAATTTTACATAGAAATGTAATTAGGCTGTAATATTTTAGTCGAGGTGTCAAACTTAGCTCGAGTAACGTTTATCCATTCATAAATGTAGGTCAAGGTTAAAGTCAAGGTAAACAACCTTGAACCGAGCCTTTGCACTATCAATTTTACCTCACTGAAAAATATTTTAACTTGGTGTATTACGTTGGATGACCAAACACCATTAACATAACTAAACTTATCTTCATTAAAATAAGATTTACATTTTAGTGTATAATATTTATACACTGAATTTCTGCAAGAACAAACATGTAATCAAGTAATTACAAACCAGTAAAATGAAACACAGTGGTCGAGTTGAATCAACCTCACGTCACAGCTAGGAGACACCAGCAATGGTCCGGCAGTGACCTGGAGGATGTAACAATTGCAGTGAGCCTGGAAGCACGAAGACCATAGTCGGGCCAAGACTCCAGCCCGGATACTACGGAGTGCGAGTGTTGAATACCGGTATCCAGTTCCTTATTTTCAGTGAAGATTGTGACTAAAACACACGTTAATTGTGCCCAAGAGCACTCACGCAGGATATTCGGAAACATTTCACAATTGTTATGGCGTTTAAAATTCAATAAAATAGTCAAATTTGCTTTACATAATAATTTTTTGTGTATTTAAATTCATAGAAGAAGTAATTCTTAACATTCCTGTAAATATTTTTAAACATGGTCCATCAGGTTTCATTTGTCTTCTTGCACATACTATATTAAATGTATTTGGATTTAAAGCTCATACAAGGTATTTTACTCTAACGCCAAGCTAGTAAATGACGCATTAACACCAAGAAAAGACCCACAAGTAAAGTATCCACAGATAAGTGTGCTTAATCTGCGTGATCTACGTGGTTCGCAATTACTGAACGTAAGAGTATGGCCAACTTTAAACTTTTTGCATTTCAGTTTTCGTATTTAACAACTTTAAATGAAGTGATTAATCTCAACATTTTAAAATATTGGAACGTAAGTTTAATATGGGAAGCAATAACATTCGTTTTATGCCATGATTATGTATAAAATGTTAATTTAAACAGTAAAACGAAAAAATTAATTTTCCTCAAATATTTGTCATACATTAGGTTGACAAATATATAAGAATAAGAACCATAAATATGACGTTTGAAATACAGACTACTGGAATCATTTAATTACCACGGTGGCCTGATATTACAACTTACGTAGATAAGCAGACTGTCATCTAAACATACACAACTAAAATAACAATTAAAGGTACTTAAAGCTATCCTAAATATATATTTTAAAGGTTTCATTATAGTTTTATAATCCAACGCTGGTCATTCTCTAGGTTAAATAAAATTCAAGAATCTCGCAAAGAAATTCTTAATTCTTTGTGAACGAATTCGGTAAACTGCCGGAAAAATAATATCTTCCATTGAAAGTATGTTAGCAGTGTGAACTAAAGACACGTGTGGCTACTAAACATCAAATAATAAACACTTGTTAGACTCGGCAGCTGTCGATAAAACTATTATAAATTACCGTTAAATAAAATGGCCATGCTACCGTGGACGAAGCCCTTGCTTAGAGAAGTCACTGAAGGGCAATTTAAAATTTATCTTTCTTTTTTAATAAGTTCTCGTCACGGTATAATCGTCGCAAATTGCTTGTGATCAAGTCGAAGATGATTGCCACGTCTCCTCCTAATGCGAGCGACGAATTCACTCGCTATCCCAGCGAGTTAATTGCAGGCGCTTATGAAGACTTGATGGTTTTTGTAAGAGCTCTAACGTTTAGATTTTGTCATGGTTTTGTAATTAATATGAATTATCCGCAGGAAAAACATTTTTTATGTCGTAAATGTAACTCCCTCTTTTTGTTCATTTTCGTGACGCATCCTAGCACTTTACGTTTGTTCCGTATTCTGTGAAAAATGAGCTGATAAAGGACAACAGAATAATTCTGTAATAGGTTTGGCTAGTTACAGTAACCACTCAGTACTTGCAATTAAATTAACCGTATGTGGGCTAAATTTTTTAAACCGTAGTCTATATTAGTTAGTAGTGTTACAGAAACAGTTGTACGATATATTACGATATTCAACGATATTGTATATATATTATAAATTCAGTGTAGTTTTGAGACCCGGTATTTTTGGTGGGGGTTTTCTCTGAAAGAATATAAGCGAGCAAAATATAAATTATACCACGAAATAGGAATAAGTTTAGTGTATTTTAACACATAACTAGTAAGTTTCATTATTCTCACTGAATACGCTGCATTTACGAAGACCAGATCCAAACCCCTGTTGGCATGTGCTCACAGAGTGCCTCTGTTCCAAGGTGTGCCACACGCTGATGAGTGAAGGATCGCTAGCGTCCATTAGAAAACCATATCCAAACCCCTGTTGGCATGTAGCTACTCACAGAGTGCCTCTGTTCCAAGGTGTGCCAACACGCTGATGAGTGAAGGATCGCTAGCGTCCATTAGAAAACCATATCCAAACCCCTGTTGGCATGTAGCTACTCACAGAGTGCCTCTGTTCCAAGGTGTGCCAACACGCTGATGAGTGAAGGATCGCTAGCGTCCATTAGAAAACACGATTAAACACAAGCTACAATTTTTCTAGAATTTGTTGTTTCATAAAACGCAGGTCTGTTAGGAAATACATGGACCCAAATTATTTTTTACAAGCGGGGTCACATAATGTATGCAGCGCCGTTAACCGACAGACAGGTGCAATATAAATAAGCTGTTTACACAGTTTCACCCACTTCCACATTAAATAATTTTATAACACGTGTATAATACATAATTGAGCATTTATAACTCGGTTATATAGTTGAAAAATTACTTATTATCATAATGGTATGCAAAATATAGTTATGTATGCATCGTATGGTTTGGCTTCAGCGGTGCTTTGCTAAATGAACCTATTACACGATAGAAAAATGTTTTATCAGTGTATCGGAAAAAAAGTTTTGAAATTACTCTAAAAGATTTTTTTTTCTTTCATTTTCATTAATCCCTTGATAATTTACATTTTTAAAATTTACCATCCACAATATACGCTAAGAACATCTATAAACTAATGGCGTCATTACCAACGATTTAAGAGTATGAGAGAAGGGTAAGCGACAGCACAGCAAGTAGGGAATAAACTGACTTATTACACGACTAAATACACAATCATCGCATATTCTTGTAGCTTCAAACAAGATGTCACCGTTAAGCATCTCCAAAGCAGCTGTCAATTTACGGGTGATACTTGCCTGGTTCATAAACACTGTAATGACAGTTTTATCGCACGAAACTATTTGTTACCCGCTGCGGACTTTCCACACAATACTGGCTTTGGCACAGTTGTTAGGTGGGTGTTTAAAGCACACAAAATATCTACTTTAGTTATAGTTCTAACTAACTTAAAATCCGTGGCTTCACTTGCACCATTTCAAAGTATTTCTAAAAATTTACTGTTAAAAGTAAAGTATGTTATTAATTAGAAACATTTTTTTCTAAATAAATATACACAATTAATTTTTCATTCGCATAAAATATTTATTTCATAACAAAACTGTTTAAGAATATTTTTTAATGTTGATATGCGTAGGCCTTTATAATTTTTAGTATAGATGAAGTGTCTGATTTTAAAAATTTCTGTTTTGTAGTGTTCAAGTATATATATGACCTAATGAAATCACTCTTACATCCATTCATTTTAATGAGGAAAACCATTTTAAAAATGGTTAATGAATCACCTATTTGGTTTAAACGAACACTTTCCTCTATTTAGGTTAAAGTTACCTATGCTTAGAATAATTAAATAATTTCACCTTATTACAAATACCTCACAGTATTGAAGGATATTTAATACAATTGAATCTTTATTTGAAAAAGAGTAAACATATAAAATTTATTATCTAACGTATAAATAACTTCATCCACAGTTTGCCTAATATTACGTAAATAAAATCCCCTAATGTTTTATTTCTCTCCTGTTTTCCCACAAGGATGCCCAACTAAAATGGTAGAACTAAGTAAATATGGCAATATCCGTTAACCAAACAAAAACTAAACTCATCCCGTATTTTCCTTTTTGCCGCCGATGTGAATTCCAAATTTATTATTAAAAAAACTTATATTTGTTTAAGTTTAAATTGATCTTACAAATATTGATTAAATGGATTTCATAACATATATTTTTAAAAATAATATTAGCCCCTGTTAAATCTTCAGAGGTGATAATTCGGAGAACGTTGAATAAGATATCATAAATAAAGTTCGAGTTGATCAGAATATACTTTTGTTAATGTTAAAACCATATTTACAATATTTCACATTAAAAAAAAGCAGAACTTCAGCAAACTGTAAAAAAAAGTTAGCAGATTTTACATGTTTATAAATAATATCACATAACTTACAATGTGCTTGATTAGATTCCCAGATACAATTCTAAAGTAAAAAAATTGACAAACTTTTCGCCCCTTTTGCGGTTGAATATATAAAAAATGGTAAAGGTTAACATATGATATTAAATCATTATTTTGTAGGTCCTTCTTGCTGAGTTTCTTACCTTCACCATAATTGCTCGGAACCCACTCGGATCTTCCGCAAAGGCCGGCGTTACCCTTTTATACTAGTGGGGTCGTCTTTCCAGAACCGACGAGAGCGGCAGTGACGAGTTGCGTCATCTCGGGTCGGTCGGCCCGACGTCCGAAAAGTCTAGAGAGGCGGTGCCCCTTCACGCCACTCCGCGCGGTGGCCCGCGGAATTCCCAAGGCCGCTCAGCGATAGATAAGAGCACTGAGGAAGGACAATGCGCGGGCAGCGGAGGGGTGAGGGGGTAGCGACGACCCTGGTAATCCGGCCAGGTACGCGTGCATTCCTTATGTCAGTGGACGGCACGTGACACGGCGCGTGATAGGTGTTGTCAGAAACAACACGTTAAGAACAGATATGGACATTATCTTTTCCTGTTTTGGAAAGTTTAAAAGGTAGAACATTTTGGTTTGTTGGTTTGAGATAATGTAACCTATGTAGGTATAACTTTATCTCTGCTTTGTTCGCAATTGTGATGTTACCAGCAATAACCCTCGCAATACACTAATGAAGTGTCTGAAGTCTCTGCCTTCAAACCTCTACATGCTGGTCGAGCCCGAGACCCCGCATGGAAGATTTTGTACAAAATATAATTCCTCAGTCACACAGACTACCTACCTCTAAGTTTCGGAACTAAGATGGCGGCTGACAGCAGACAAAAACAAGATGGTGATCGAAGGCAGATAACGAAATGTTGGCTGAGATCCAAATGAAATGTTAAATGTCAAATTTGACAAATCTAAAGGGTCAAATTTGGGTAGGTCAAGTTCATTCAAAAGATGGCCCGTTCAAGATCATTCAAGATGATGGCTGGGTCAAAGTTAAAGGTCACCCATGATGGTGGCCATGTCAAAAGGTAAAAAATTGACTCAATAATTACAAAAATTATGCTCTATGGGGTGGGAAAGTGGGATAGGTTTTTTTTTTGTTTTAATTTTATGTGGGGAGTGATTTACATCTGTTTTAGAAATTAGTTGTAGTCTGAAATTTTCATTTTATTTGGAATGAAAATTTTAAAAAATCATCAATTAGTGTCAAAGTTGTGTTTAAAAGAAGGGAAAGGAGAAAGGGATTTTTTTTTTTTTTTTTTTTTCGAAATTTCATGAAGACGGAACAAGAAGTGGAATGGATATTTTTTAAAAATATCTGCTGCAATGAGAATCTATCCGGTCGCATCGAGGGTCGACTGCGACAGCGTGGGAGCGAGCGAGGAACAAGAGAGTAGAGTTGTCATTGTTCCTTTCCGTGGCTGCCAACACACATGGAAGGTACACCGGGTACTTATTTGGCACCCCTACACGCGTGGTTCAGCCCCCGATGTTCGTAAAGGCGAGTAAATGCACGTTAGCGCTGCACACGCGGTAGGCTACATCATGTTACACTTCCGTTCTTGGAGCGTACGCAGATCTTTCCATTTCCGTTGCACGCTAAATTTCTACCCCCAGCGCATCCAAAGAAGTAAAACTTCAAAACTTAAATTATTCAACTGTATAGCAAATTTAAATTTTAAAAAAATTATGATATTTATGTAATTAATTCACTAAAATCAAGCGTTCGCGTTAGTTTTTATAACTGCTGTTGAACTACAGCCAGTATAAACAGCACAGTAGCTTGAAGCGCCCATTTCGTTGCGAGGGTGTTTGGTTTCGTGTCCTGATTGGACGCTTCTATTTGTTTTACTATGTTATGTTTAGTTTGTAAGTCGCCCCTGGTTAGCTTAACGACATAAAATGAATAAACAAATTAAAAAAATCGTAAGCTTAGCTTTGTACAGAAATTTATTTCCAAATAGTTAAATTACCCACACTTAAAATTTAAAAGGGATTTATATACAGTCTATCCATAAAAGAATGTCCCAGTTATTAGTTTTATTAGTCTCAATTGTAAGTGGTGAAGGGTTTTGGTTCAAGGTCACAATCAAAGAGTAACAGATAAGCGCATGCGCGAGTGCTGCTTTGTTGTTTTCTCGCTCGCAGCGCCACTTGCGCAAAATGGCGACTCCTGAGCGTAAAGCGTTCAGTGTTCTGCAATTTGCTAGGAATGAATATGTAATTTCAGCCCTCCTCATTGGAATTTCTATAATGCACGAGAGCGGTTGAACGTCGAAGTCCCTGGCCGTTGGATTGGTCGTAATGGTCGAGACGACAGAGCTCTTTTTTGCTGGCCTCCACGTTCACCTGACATAACGTCTTTGGGGCTTTATAAAAGATCGTGTCTACGTTCCGCCATTACCTAATGATTTGCCAGAGTTGAGACACAGAATCGAATAGGCTATCGCTTCCATTACTCCGGACTTATTAAACATAGTGTTGGAAGAATTATACTTTAGGTTTGGATGTGTGCCGTATAACGTAAGGTGCACATATTGAACATTTGTAAGAAAAAAAATTGGTTGTCTGTAAAGTCGGTTTACGGACGATAGTTTAACGTGACAACGTCATAACAAAACATTGATGAAATGATTGCATACTTTTATGAATAAAATTAAATAATTTTTATTGAATTATTACTATTTTGTATGGATATAAAGGAGTGAAATGAAATCTACAATTTAATTTATACATTTACTTTTATTTGCACTCATTAATTCAAATATGTTTATTACTTTAACGAACAGATTATTTTAACTATAACGTTTATACATGTTTGCTATTTAACTTCTTCCAATCTGTGTTATTCTGTTAAGGATAGGACGATGATAGGAAAAGTAGGAAACGAATGGGAGTGTTTCAAGTTAAATGTGCCTCGAAAAATTCAAATCGATGGTTGTTCCAATCGAGTGGAAGAGAGATAGATGCGGCGCAAGCGTACAATGAGCGTAACGGGACACAGCATAACGGGACAATGTGCGTAACGGGACACTTTTTCGTGCGTGCAGCCGGCGTTCATCGATTTATTAGACGTTGTCTCGTCAAAAAAAAAAAAACACTGAACCCTGTACTTGCACAAGTTATGAGTGTAGTTTTTAAGAACGTTGTGAAGTGTACTTTACGCATGAAAAGCAGCACAAGTGAAAACGCGCCCGGGAGTTGAAGAAGCATACTGCGAGCCACCTGCAGACAGAGGCTCATGCGGCCTCGATTAGCGCCTCGCCGCTTTATAAACGTCTCTGCTCCACCGGTGCATCTGTTGCCAGCAAAAACACGGCCACGCCACTTATCCCACGCACCCTTGCGGCGCTTGCCGCCTGCCAGACCTCCCCTCCCCCCCTCTCCTGTTTTGAACAGTACTTACAGGCCGGTCCACACGCAACGTTTTGTACACAGTTTTGACTGCGCAGGCAAAACTGTGCAAACAAAAGGTTGCAGCTCAGCCGTGTCCACACAACACAGTTTGCAGCCAAGTTTTATCCTATCACTATCATTTGCGAGAATTTCTTACTTTGGCCAGTTCTTTCCGGTATACCGACCTCAAAGAATTTATGTTTTTTTTTGTGTGATTTTATCTCTGTTAGCCGCGATGTCAACCTCTTTGTATTTTTGCACAAGTGCTTCATACGCTTGACTTTTTTTGTCCCTATCGCTATGTTCTTTTGATTTGACCCGCCACAAACACGGAAAGGACTTGTACAGACCAATGAACTCTGTTAGAAATTCACGTGAACACTGTCGCAAATCGGTCATCGTTGAGCATATTACACTGTTCCGGCACAAATACCGAGGGAGAACTGAGCCCCGTGTACGGAGAAGACGGAGGAAGTGTCCACACGCTACGACAAGTCTGTGCAGCTCGACTAAACTGCGCGGACATAAATTCTCTTGGCCGCAGTTTTCCTTCTCCGTGTTCCGTCTCCGCGCAGTTCACAAAACTGCGCAGTTTTCCTGTCTGCACGCTACGTCTTGTCTGCAACGATGTGACCTGCGCAGGTAAATCGTTGCTGAACACGTTGCGTGTGGACCGGCCTTAACATATAGCTCCGTGTTCGCAATGATACAAAGAACCAACACAATTTTCAAATATCTATGACGCCATGTTTGTTCCAACACAGTTTTCCTGGCTTAGGTATAATTGATAGGTACTTTTAAGTTCCGATTATATCTCATGACTATTCAAGTTTATATAACGTATTCCTCGACAGTTTCAATACCATAACGTTGGCTGTAGCAGGCCAATACGCACAGTCCACACCTTGATGTTTGCGAAAGTTAATATATACGTGTGCACGTTACCACACGTGGGTCCGCCATTTTGACGGAATAGGCTCGTGGCTATAGCAGTTTCTACACGCATGCGCATTGGAATTTCAACCTGTTACATTTCGCCGTGCAATGAGCGCTTTTTTTATTTAATTTATGGCGAATACTAAAATTTTTCTTATATTTATCACGCTTCGGAGGAACTTTTTTATAAAAATTGGAGATTTTATTTAAGTTATACTAAGCAAACTAAGAATCATCTAAAACGTTTTATAATATATTTGATATCTGTATTCTTTATTTCAAATAAAGGTGCGATTGTATCAAATATCCTTAAACAATGGGAAGTATTTGTAATACGGTGAAATTATTTAATTATTCTAAGCATAGCTTGAAACAATAGTATATGAAAGTGTTAATGTAACCGATCACATAAAAAAAAGTTAAAATGAAATATGCGTTTGTTTAACGTTTTTTTAAGTTTTCTACCAAATGATATGAAAATGATGTAAGTGGTACGTTCTATAAATTATTCGTGCAATGGGGAATTTCAATTTGATACAATATTTTTTAATATACGTCATGCACTTTTTTGTCATGGAAAAAAATTTAAGAACGCAAATTAAGAAATGAAAACATAAGCCCACAGAGAACAAGCCTACATCAGCTTTGTTAAACAGATAAACCAAAAACTGTACCCAAACAAGTATTATTGGCAACACAACGACGACAAATAAGATAAACACATTCATACTTAAATATCAGACAACACAGAATTCCGTGGAATAAATTTAGTCATGAAAAAACGACAACACAGACGAACACAGTGAACTAACAACGACGAGACATGTGAACAATACCAGTAAACGCAGGCAGACAACGCAACTTGGACAGTGATATCCCTTGAAACGCTAACCGGGTGGCAGCATATTTCCGGTAAATACCTGTGGTTGTAAACAGCCACAACACTTCCAGACTTATTACACAGGGACACGAATAATGTGCCATACTTTAAAGTAATTAAAAATCTTTTTTGACGTGATAACGTCTTATAAATCGATGAACGCCGGCTGCACGCACAAAAAATAGACATGTTCCGCCTGAGCCGAGCGTGCAAGAACCGGCCAACCACCGTGCGAGAAAATCTTCTATAATATCAAACAGGTTAAGGCGGGCTTTTTAACTAATTGTTCGTGATTATATTAAAAAAATTATTTAAATTAAATTTGAAAAAAAAAAAACTATAAACAATGTTTGAACATGAAAAAAGTATGCAATTTTCCATCAATGTTTTCTTGTGATGCTATCACGTAGAATGATCGTCCGTGAACCGACTTGGCGGACAAGCGCTGGTTATGCGCCCCTTGCGCTAGAGGGCGCTGCAGACTCCCGCGCCGGCCGGCGGCTCGTCAAAGCCAGGCCCGTGTCTGAGCGAAGCGCGCAGCGGGGCGCCTCGTCTACTATTTACCTCGAAGCCAGCGTTCGTGAAACCCGCGGCCCAACAGCCCCTGGCCCTTCTCACCGTCCGCCGCCACAACCGCCCCTGGCCCTTCTCACCGTCCGCCGCCACAACCGCCCCTGGCCCTTCTCACCGTCCGCCGCCACAACCGCCCCTGGCCCTTCTCACCGTCCGCCGCCACAACCGCCCCTGGCCCTTCTCACCGTCCGCCGCCACAACCGCCCGCCTTTTTACATCGTTTTTATTTCATTTCGCTTCAGAGCAGTCGTTTGTGTTCCCAAGTTTTAAATGACTTGTAAAATGTTTCCCATTTTCACCCTCACAACAAAAAACAAAGCGAGCTATATATTAGTTATTATTTTTTTAATTTTAAATTCTCAGAAATAAAAATACACTGTAAATTCAAATTATTTACATTAAAATGCACAAGGCGTTCTTTATGTTTTACTGTTGATATTAAGAGAAAATTAAAGTTAAGAGTAAAAAAAAACATTTTTAAGATAATTTTTGAAATATATAACATTAAATAGAGGCGATTACCTCTTTTAAACCAAAAGTGGCCGCATTGCAAAGTGTTCTTGCTAATAAATCAGTTTTCAATGCACAGTCGTTAATAAACATTTTAAAAGAATTGTTATATTTTTTAACAAGCCGACTGACATAAGCTCTCTCCAAACTAATAAGTTTCCATTTAAACGCCACATGAAGTGTGATGACATTGATTTGTTTCAAAACAACGATATTTCTGTACTCACATGCGCGCAGTTAATACTATTTTTATTTAAAACGAAAGACTTACTTTTTTAGTGGGGTGAAACCGCGAAGTAATAATACGATTTTTCATAATTATTAGCAAAAAAAAAAAATGCCGATAAATAGTCGGTAAATAAATTTTAAAATGTATTTTCCCTATGGGTAGGAAATATTTCAGTTTTATTTCACAGAATGTAATTTTTCTCGCGTTAATAAAAATAATAATAAGTGGCAAAAAAAATTTCTGAAGCTCTTTAGCAAACACAGCGGTACTAGAAGACCGGTAAATATGCGTGGATCAAAGTTGGCAGCAGTCTGTGAAATCACGCACTTGTGGCAGAATGGCGCGGCATAAGGTCGCTCACTCGGCGAGGGTGTCCGCGCAGGGAAGCCTAAGATGTACATCAAGTTCTGTCCCTGCCCGAACACGCCCGAATATTCACCTTCGGCCAACCTCGGGTTTATTTACATATAGTTATATTTCTCTGTTTATTTTAATGTAGCTATACTAACCTAACTAACCGTCCATGGTGTTTTAAAGTGTTTTAATGTAGCTAACCTAACCGACCACTTTTAATATTTGAATTCATATTTCCTGCGCAAAAATAAAACAAATCCCGAGGTTGGCCGAAGGTGAATATTCGGGCGTGTTCGGGCAGGGACAGAACTTGATGTACATCTTGGGCTTCTCGCCCGGCGTCATGGTAACGCCTCTCGCACCAGCAACAGCCACGGGCGGAACTACTGTAAACTACTGATGAGTGGTGCACTGACAACATCGGTGAGAGCGGGAAACGGGAGTTCGTGTACGTGCAAATAATTCAAGTCTGACCTCGCCTCAGTTCGAACCCGTATTTTCATGGTGGACACAAGATGGACAGCAGGTGGTCGCTCAGTATGGCAAATTACTATTTAATGATCGACATAGAAGTGGTGGACGCTTGCACGCTCAAGCACACGGAAATAGAAACAAACATGCCTGCCAGGACGTCACAATTGTGACATCGGATGTGCAAATGTATGCCAAAGAAATACTATTGGTGGACTGTTTTTTTTTGTGTCATTAAGGCGTAAGTTTAATTTGTGATATGTTTATAAATACTTTTACGAGCGAACTGCACGTGACGCGTGTCAGGTACCTGAACGAGCTTTCCAGAGGCAGTCTGGCCTGGCCACTGTGTCACCCGCGCATACCTTGCGGGATTAGGGCGGCCCGAACTCGTCTATTTCCCTTAGTGGCCTGGGAATTCGGCGGCCTTTCAGAGCCCGCTGCGTGGATTGACGTGCTATTCATGCCACTGTTCTGGATGCTTCGGGAGTGCGGATGGACCTTGTCTTAGATTCAACATACAGAAAAGGCCCGTTTATTTTACTATTAAAAGTTTATTAACTTACACTAAAATATAAAGATTGACTAATTATTTGTACGAAAATCTTGTTAAATGTATTAAAAAACTCATAGTTAAGTAAATTTAAATATTTAAAATTTTTGTAAAACCACTTGCATGATAACGAACTGTATAGTACATGCGCTGTAACTTTTCTGTGGCCAAAGTTTTTCGATAAATGAAATAAAATTAGATTAGTAAAATGATTTTTCCCTCTTAAGGTAAAGTGTTATCTTCAATAGTAGGTAATAATTCTATTATCATTGTAATTTATTGCATCTTCTGAAGGGCAAAAAAAAAAGAGTTAATTATTTTAGTTTTGTTCACAATTGAGTGTAGTATATTCATAGGTATGGAAAATGTAGTTTCTAACGGGAAACACATGTTGCTCCCTAAAAATTATTTTTCGAATCTCTATTTAACACACTATTTTACTCTATTTAAATTTATGTTTAAAGGTTTTTTTTTTGTCTATGGATCCACATAAGTATGTAATTAAATGGTTTGCAAGCCATCAGTAGTATGATTTATTTGTTGGGTTCAGGTGTGGTTCCAGAACAAGCGCAGCAAAGAGCGCCGCTTGAAGCAGCTCACTTCCATGGGGCGAGGCCCGTTCTTCGGCAGCTCGCGCAAGATGCGAGGCTTCCCCATGAACCTGAGTCCCGGCGGGCTGGACGAGCCGCCGCCGGGGTTCCCCTACTTCGCCACCGCCGACGGCAAGTTCGAGTTCGGCTACGGCGGGCCAGCGGCCTTCCACCACGAGTTCTTCTCCGGCCACCACCCGCACCAGGGCCCGCCCGGCCAGCCCTTGCCTTTCTCCAGCGCAGGTGAGACTGCACGCGGCATTACCCCGTCCCTTTCCTGCTCAGGTGGGCCGCGCACGACGTTACGCCGTCCCTTTCCTGCTCAGGCGGGCCGCGCACGGCGTTACCCCGTCCCTTTCCTGCTCAGGCGGGCCGCGCACGGCGTTACCCCGTCCCTTTCCTGCTCAGGCGGGCCGCGCACGGCGTTACCCCGTCCCTTTCCTGCCCAGGCGGGCCGCGCACGGCGTTACCCCGTCCCTTTCCTGCCCAGGCGGGCCGCGCACGGCGTTACCCCGTCCCTTTCCTGCTCAGGCGGGCCGCGCACGGCATTACCCCGTCCCTTTCCTGCTCAGGCGGGCCGCGCACGGCATTACCCCGTCCCTTTCCTGCCCAGGCGGGCCGCGCACGGCATTACCCCGTCCCTTTCCTGCCCAGGCGGGCCGCGCACGGCGTTACCCCGTCCCTTTCCTGCTCAGGTGGGCCGCGCACGGCGTTACCCCGTCCCTTTCCTGCTCAGGTGGGCCGCGCACGGCGTTACCCCGTCCCTTTCCTGCTCAGGTGGGCCGCGCACGGCGTTACCCCGTCCCTTTCCTGCTCAGGTGGGCACCGCACGGCGTTACCCCGTCCCTTTCCTGCTCAGGTGGGCCGCGCACGGCGTTACCCCGTCCCTTTCCTGCTCAGGCGGGCCGCGCACGGCGTTACCCCGTCCCTTTCCTGCTCAGGCGGGCCGCGCACGGCGTTACCCCGTCCCTTTCCTGCTCAGGCGGGCCGCGCACGGCGTTACCCCGTCCCTTTCCTGCTCAGGCGGGCCGCGCACGGCGTTACCCCGTCCCTTTCCTGCTCAGGCGGGCCGCGCACGGCGTTACCCCGTCCCTTTCCTGCTCAGGCGGGCCGCGCACGGCGTTACCCCGTCCCTTTCCTGCTCAGGCGGGCCGCGCACGGCGTTACCCCGTCCCTTTCCTGCTCAGGCGGGCCGCGCACGGCGTTACCCCGTCCCTTTCCTGCTCAGGCGGGCCGCGCACGGCGTTACCCCGTCCCTTTCCTGCTCAGGCGGGCCGCGCACGGCGTTACCCCGTCCCTTTCCTGCTCAGGCGGGCCGCGCACGGCGTTACCCCGTCCCTTTCCTGCTCAGGCGGGCCGCGCACGGCGTTACCCCGTCCCTTTCCTGCTCAGGCGGGCCGCGCACGGCGTTACCCCGTCCCTTTCCTGCTCAGGCGGGCCGCGCACGGCGTTTCCCCGTCCCTTTCCTGCTCAGGCGGGCCGCGCACGGCGTTACCCCGTCCCTTTCCTGCTCAGGCGGGCCGCGCACGGCGTTACCCCGTCCCTTTCCTGCTCAGGCGGGCCGCGCACGGCGTTTCCCCGTCCCTTTCCTGCTCAGGCGGGCCGCGCACGGCATTACCCCGTCCCTTTCCTGCTCAGGCGGGCCGCGCACGGCGTTACCCCGTCCCAAGAGGTTTTTATTTACGTCGATACTTGGCTAAACAGGCCATGTACAATGTCAGGCATATAGACTAAGTTTATACGAAACTAGAGGAAATATTTTTTGATACTTGGTATTACTTTCAAAAAAAAAAGTAATGACTTATTTCTAGCAGACAAGAGTCTTCGAACTGTCAGTCCAATTTGTATGGGTCTAATATAATACAATACCAAGAGGTGCTGAAAGAATTACTGTAAGAATCCGTTGATGTCGAAGCTTCTTCATCGTCTTCAATCTTCCTAACTTCCCTTTTTTAAGACCTAAACCGACAGCATCCTTCAATTTAAGTTATTTGTCGAGATCAGGAGAGCTATGAACATAATCTCGTTCAAGACAAGGAAGATCATCTACTTCACGCAGCCTACGCTTCTTTAGAATAGTAGCTCCATCGTTGTCCTTCATCGTGTAAGTGGACTTGGCTTTACGGATTCTGTCGTGTCTTTTTAAGCATTTTTTTCTCGAGCCATGTTCGTTGGTGCAGTACATGTGCATACTTGAGAATCTGGTGGTTCTATATATTTTAGAGGCCCTTAAATTTTACAATAGTATTCAATTTTATATATATATATATCGACGATTTATTTTCTGACAGGGTGGATTTAGAATGCTTGTATAGTGGTTAATATTATTATTATTGTCTGGCTGTATTGGAAAAGTAATTATGCTGATCAACTTATGTCTGGGTAAAGTCTAGTGAATTTTTAAAGTCATTTTTTTTGTTTTGATTCTTCCTTTAAAAAATAGGTTTCGTCTTTTCATGTATGCTTTTATTTCCCTAGAGTATTACTGCAACCGTATGTTAATTATCTGTCTTGCGATTATGCTTGGCATAATTTTTTGCATTGATTTTTCTTTGTGGTTCATTTGTTTTTCATCAATTACAGGACATTATTATCTAAATACATTTTGTTTTTTTGCAATTTGGATTTTATTTTAAGGGGTGCATTCTTTTTGAATTACTTTATGTTGAAAGCATTGAGATTTGTTTTTCTGTGTTGATTGTCTTATTTAGATAACGCATGATGACTTTGTTGTTTTTGATTTTTATTTGTATCCATATTTGTTTTGGTATTGTGTTGTTTTATCCATCTACATATAAGTTTGTATGCCTATATTACGGTCGATTTTCTCGCTTCTCGTAATGATGTTTTGTATTGACTCTCTGTATACTTTTGTCTCAGTGAGCGAGGCTCATTTTGAGGGGGATTGTGTGCGTTTATTTTAGTGGATTTGCAATTTACATTATTACTGATTAATTTAGTGTATATGTTTATGCTGAGATTCTAATTTTTGTGATTGGCGAGTAAGAATAATTGTGTTAGATACATTCCACTCTCGTTATGGGTTTATATCCCTGTCATACCATTCCATTGCCATTTTATTATTATTTTTTGTTTTTGAATATTATTAAATTTGTTAGTATTTTCATAAATGTTGTTTGTATTGGTTTGACTATATTTTTTCTGAGGCTGTCCGGGTGTTGGGTTTACAAAGGTGCGTATACGCCTTTTGGACACATGTTTTTATTCCTAAGACTTGATTAAAATTTATTTTTGATACATAATATAAGCTCAATTTATTATCGTGTATTTTAACACCAATGTTGGGTTTTTAGGTTAGTCACCTACATTTGGTGTTAAATCACACGATGCAGGTATTTTATACAGCGAATGTGTAAAACAAAATTTTATTTTATTTTCTTTAATACACAACAATGATTTTAAAATAATTAAAATTGAATGTAAAAAAAATAAGCTTTTTTACATGGTATTGTGCTATTACATCATTAGTTGCCGTCATGCCTCAGTGAATGCAGCATTAAGGCCCCCGCCCACCCGGGCACACACGCGGTGCGCAGAGCTTCAGGACAAACAACGCGAGTTCAAAACTACTCTAGATATCCGAGCGGGGTCTGCTTACGAAAATCATTAAGAATTCGCTGAGGGCCGAGAATTACTTTTGATTTGGGAGTAAGTTTTTTAACTGTGTTTATAAAAAAGTGAAAATGGCTAAAAGGCGTGTTTTCGGAGTAATTTTTAGGCGTGAAACAGCCGGTACAGATTCTAGAAAGCACTTAAGGGAATTGCATTACACCTTCATCTTCATTTCTCCGCCATGCAATGTTATGGTGACGTATGGACGAAGAGAAGCTCAGAGCCTTGCTCTTAGAGGCGATACCGCCCTAACTAACACACATACACCCCGACCAGATGACGCCCTTAAGTAGAATGAATGGTTGATTAGTTATTTTGGTCCTGGCAGATTTAGTATGTTTGATAAGTAGACTACGGTTAGATTCAGTTAGTCTTACATCCCCAACAAACAACGAGCTGTAAAATAGGGAACGTGATGAGGTGTGTCGGTGCAGGCGGCCCCATGGACCCGGGTGCAGGCCTCCACATGGCCGGCGAGTTCGGGGGCCTCGCCCCAGAGGCGCCCCCTGGCTTCCTGGCCCAGCCGCCCATCATGTAGGGCCGTGATGTAGCGATGTGTGCGAGGCTGAGGAGGTGTGTCGGTGCAGGCGGCCCCATGGACCCGGGTGCAGGCCTCCACATGGCCGGCGAGTTCGGGGGCCTCGCCCCAGAGGCGCCCCCTGGCTTCCTGGCCCAGCCGCCCATCATGTAGGGCCGTGATGTAGCGATGTGTGCGAGGCTGAGGAGGTGTGTCGGTGCAGGCGGCCCCATGGACCCGGGTGCAGGCCTCCACATGGCCGGCGAGTTCGGGGGCCTCGCCCCAGAGGCGCCCCCTGGCTTCCTGGCCCAGCCGCCCATCATGTAGGGCCGTGATGTAGCGATGTGTGCGAGGCTGAGGAGGTGTGTCGGTGCAGGCGGCCCCATGGACCCGGGTGCAGGCCTCCACATGGCCGGCGAGTTCGGGGGCCTCGCCCCAGAGGCGCCCCCTGGCTTCCTGGCCCAGCCGCCCATCATGTAGGGCCGTGATGTAGCGATGTGTGCGAGGCTGAGGAGGTGTGTCGGTGCAGGCGGCCCCATGGACCCGGGTGCCGGTCTCCACATGGCCGGCGAGTTCGGGGGCCTCGCCCCAGAGGCGCCCCCTGGCTTCCTGGCCCAGCCGCCCATCATGTAGGGCCGTGATGTAGCGATGTGTGCGAGGCTGAGGAGGTGTGTCGGTGCAGGCGGCCCCATGGACCCGGGTGCAGGCCTCCACATGGCCGGCGAGTTCGGGGGCCTCGCCCCAGAGGCGCCCCCTGGCTTCCTGGCCCAGCCGCCCATCATGTAGGGCCGTGATGTAGCGATGTGTGCGAGGCTGAGGAGGTGTGTCGGTGCAGGCGGCCCCATGGACCCGGGTGCAGGCCTCCACATGGCCGGCGAGTTCGGGGGCCTCATCCCAGAGGCGCCCCCTGGCTTCCTGGCCCAGCCGCCCATCATGTAGGGCCGTGATGTAGCGATGTGTGCGAGGCTGAGGAGGTGTGTCGGTGCAAGCGGCCCCATGGACCCGGGTGCAGGCCTCCACATGGCCGGCGAGTTCGGGGGCCTCGCCCCAGAGGCGCCCCCTGGCTTCCTGGCCCAGCCGCCCATCATGTAGGGCCGTGATGTAGCGATGTGTGCGAGGCTGAGGAGGTGTGTCGGTGCAGGCGGCCCCATGGACCCGGGTGCAGGCCTCCACATGGCCGGCGAGTTCGGGGGCCTCGCCCCAGAGGCGCCCCCTGGCTTCCTGGCCCAGCCGCCGCCCATCATGTAGGGCCGTGATGTAGCGATGTGTGCGAGGCTGAGGAGGTGTGTCGGTGCAGGCGGCCCCATGGACCCGGGTGCAGGCCTCCACATGGCCGGCGAGTTCGGGGGCCTCGCCCCAGAGGCGCCCCCTGGCTTCCTGGCCCAGCCGCCGCCCATCATGTAGGGCCGTGATGTAGCGATGTGTGCGAGGCTGAGGAGGTGTGTCGGTGCAAGCGGCCCCATGGACCCGGGTGCCGGTCTCCACATGGCCGGCGAGTTCGGGGGCCTCGCCCCAGAGGCGCCCCCTGGCTTCCTGGCCCAGCCGCCCATCATGTAGGGCCGTGATGTAGCGATGTGTGCGAGGCTGAGGAGGTGTGTCGGAGCAGGCGGCCCCATGGACCCGGGTGCAGGCCTCCACATGGCCGGCGAGTTCGGGGGCCTCGCCCCAGAGGCGCCCCCTGGCTTCCTGGCCCAGCCGCCCATCATGTAGGGCCGTGATGTAGCGATGTGTGCGAGGCTGAGGAGGTGTGTCGGTGCAGGCGGCCCCATGGACCCGGGTGCAGGCCTCCACATGGCCGGCGAGTTCGGGGGCCTCGCCCCAGAGGCGCCCCCTGGCTTCCTGGCCCAGCCGCCCATCATGTAGGGCCGTGATGTAGCGATGTGTGCGAGGCTGAGGAGGTGTGTCGGTGCAGGCGGCCCCATGGACCCGGGTGCAGGCCTCCACATGGCCGGCGAGTTCGGGGGCCTCGCCCCAGAGGCGCCCCCTGGCTTCCTGGCCCAGCCACCCATCATGTAGGGCCGTGATGTAGCGATGTGTGCGAGGCTGAGGAGGTGTGTCGGTGCAGGCGGCCCCATGGACCCGGGTGCAGGCCTCCACATGGCCGGCGAGTTCGGGGGCCTCGCCCCAGAGGCGCCCCCTGGCTTCCTGGCCCAGCCGCCGCCCACCATGTAGGGCCGTGATGTAGCGATGTGTGCGAGGCTGAGGAGGTGTGTCGGTGCAGGCGGCCCCATGGACCCGGGTGCAGGCCTCCACATGGCCGGCGAGTTCGGGGGCCTCGCCCCAGAGGCGCCCTTTGGCTTCCTGGCCCAGCCGCCGCCCACCATGTAGGGCCGTGATGTAGCGATGTGTGCGAGGCTGAGGAGGTGTGTCGGTGCAGGCGGCCCCATGGACCCGGGTGCAGGCCTCCACATGGCCGGCGAGTTCGGGGGCCTCGCCCCAGAGGCGCCCCCTGGCATCCTGGCCCAGCCGCCCATCATGTAGGGCCGTGATGTAGCGATGTGTGCGAGGCTGAGGAGGTGTGTCGGTGCAGGCGGCCCCATGAACCCGGGTGCAGGCCTCCACATGGCCGGCGAGTTCGGGGGCCTCGCCCCAGAGGCGCCCCCTGGCATCCTGGCCCAGCCGCCCATCATGTAGGGCCGTGATGTAGCGATGTGTGCGAGGCTGAGGAGGTGTGTCGGTGCAGGCGGCCCCATGGACCCGGGTGCAGGCCTCCACATGGCCGGCGAGTTCGGGGGCCTCGCCCCAGAGGCGCCCCCTGGCTTCCTGGCCCAGCCGCCGCCCATCATGTAGGGCCGTGATGTAGCGATGTGTGCGAGGCTGAGGAGGTGTGTCGGTGCAAGCGGCCCCATGGACCCGGGTGCAGGCCTCCACATGGCCGGCGAGTTCGGGGGCCTCGCCCCAGAGGCGCCCCCTGGCTTCCTGGCCCAGCCGCCCATCATGTAGGGCCGTGATGTAGCGATGTGTGCGAGGCTGAGGAGGTGTGTCGGTGCAGGCGGCCCCATGGACCCGGGTGCAGGCCTCCACATGGCCGGCGAGTTCGGGGGCCTCGCCCCAGAGGCGCCCCCTGGCTTCCTGGCCCAGCCGCCGCCCATCATGTAGGGCCGTGATGTAGCGATGTGTGCGAGGCTGAGGAGGTGTGTCGGTGCAGGCGGCCCCATGGACCCGGGTGCAGGCCTCCACATGGCCGGCGAGTTCGGGGGCCTCGCCCCAGAGGCGCCCCCTGGCTTCCTGGCCCAGCCGCCGCCCATCATGTAGGGCCGTGATGTAGCGATGTGTGCGAGGCTGAGGAGGTGTGTCGGTGCAGGCGGCCCCATGGACCCGGGTGCAGGCCTCCACATGGCCGGCGAGTTCGGGGGCCTCGCCCCAGAGGCGCCCCCTGGCTTCCTGGCCCAGCCACCCATCATGTAGGGCCGTGATGTAGCGATGTGTGCGAGGCTGAGGAGGTGTGTCGGTGCAGGCGGCCCCATGGACCCGGGTGCAGGCCTCCACATGGCCGGCGAGTTCGGGGGCCTCGCCCCAGAGGCGCCCCCTGGCTTCCTGGCCCAGCCGCCGCCCACCATGTAGGGCCGTGATGTAGCGATGTGTGCGAGGCTGAGGAGGTGTGTCGGTGCAGGCGGCCCCATGGACCCGGGTGCAGGCCTCCACATGGCCGGCGAGTTCGGGGGCCTCGCCCCAGAGGCGCCCTTTGGCTTCCTGGCCCAGCCGCCGCCCACCATGTAGGGCCGTGATGTAGCGATGTGTGCGAGGCTGAGGAGGTGTGTCGGTGCAGGCGGCCCCATGGACCCGGGTGCAGGCCTCCACATGGCCGGCGAGTTCGGGGGCCTCGCCCCAGAGGCGCCCCCTGGCATCCTGGCCCAGCCGCCCATCATGTAGGGCCGTGATGTAGCGATGTGTGCGAGGCTGAGGAGGTGTGTCGGTGCAGGCGGCCCCATGAACCCGGGTGCAGGCCTCCACATGGCCGGCGAGTTCGGGGGCCTCGCCCCAGAGGCGCCCCCTGGCATCCTGGCCCAGCCGCCCATCATGTAGGGCCGTGATGTAGCGATGTGTGCGAGGCTGAGGAGGTGTGTCGGTGCAGGCGGCCCCATGGACCCGGGTGCAGGCCTCCACATGGCCGGCGAGTTCGGGGGCCTCGCCCCAGAGGCGCCCCCTGGCTTCCTGGCCCAGCCGCCGCCCATCATGTAGGGCCGTGATGTAGCGATGTGTGCGAGGCTGAGGAGGTGTGTCGGTGCAGGCGGCCCCATGGACCCGGGTGCCGGTCTCCACATGGCCGGCGAGTTCGGGGGCCTCGCCCCAGAGGCGCCCCCTGGCTTCCTGGCCCAGCCGCCCATCATGTAGGGCCGTGATGTAGCGATGTGTGCGAGGCTGAGGAGGTGTGTCGGTGCAGGCGGCCCCATGGACCCGGGTGCAGGCCTCCACATGGCCGGCGAGTTCGGGGGCCTCGCCCCAGAGGCGCCCCCTGGCTTCCTGGCCCAGCCGCCGCCCACCATGTAGGGCCGTGATGTAGCGATGTGTGCGAGGCTGAGGAGGTGTGTCGGTGCAGGCGGCCCCATGGACCCGGGTGCAGGCCTCCACATGGCCGGCGAGTTCGGGGGCCTCGCCCCAGAGGCGCCCCCTGGCTTCCTGGCCCAGCCGCCCATCATGTAGGGCCGTGATGTAGCGATGTGTTAGAGGCTGAGGAGGTGTGTCGGTGCAGGCGGCCCCATGGACCCGGGTGCAGGCCTCCACATGGCCGGCGAGTTCGGGGGCCTCGCCCCAGAGGCGCCCCCTGGCTTCCTGGCCCAGCCGCCCATCATGTAGGGCCGTGATGTAGCGATGTGTGCGAGGCTGAGGAGGTGTGTCGGTGCAGGCGGCCCCATGGACCCGGGTGCAGGCCTCCACATGGCCGGCGAGTTCGGGGGCCTCGCCCCAGAGGCGATCCCTGGCTTCCTGGCCCAGCCGCCCATCATGTAGGGCCGTGATGTAGCGATGTGTGCGAGGCTGAGGAGGTGTGTCGGTGCAGGCGGCCCCATGGACCCGGGTGCAGGCCTCCACATGGCCGGCGAGTTCGGGGGCCTCGCCCCAGAGGCGCCCCCTGGCTTCCTGGCCCAGCCGCCCATCATGTAGGGCCGTGATGTAGCGATGTGTGCGAGGCTGAGGAGGTGTGTCGGTGCAGGCGGCCCCATGGACCCGGGTGCAGGCCTCCACATGGCCGGCGAGTTCGGGGGCCTCGCCCCAGAGGCGCCCCCTGGCTTCCTGGCCCAGCCGCCGCCCAACGATCAACTCATCTCCCAGCGAGCGAGTCCCGAGTTCATCACCTCGCAAGGTCAGTCCTCCACGCACTCTCACCTATTGCTGTCTGTCCTCACGGTCCATCGCAACTGTTTGTTCTCTTCCAGGCTTAATCAGAAAAAAAAAACAAGCTTTCACCTATACTCAGACCTTTCATACATGTGTCATAAATGCATTTTAAGCTGAGTTCCTTGACGTGGCACATACGAAGTTACTTAATTCAAGCCGGCGTAATAACTTCCGTCACTCGGTACTAATAAACTCGCAAAGACCAAAGGGACAAGACATGAGGCGTGCACTATATGATAAAGGAATATGTTGCTGTACACAGATGTCTCTGCTATGGTTACCTTATATATTACGTTCCATTAATGTAACTACATTCTGCCTGAGTCTAAAAGTTACGAGCATCTGTGTTAAACGAAACTTGAAGTTAACTAAAGCAAATATAATATTTCTTACTTAAGGCCTACAAACAATAAGTTCCAAAACCTTAAGTTGTATTTCATTATTAAGTTTTAAAGCAACAATTATTTTACAATTAGTGCTCTGATCATTCTTGAGGTTTGTAAGCCTACCCGTTAGTACCTATCACTCACGAAAGTGACAAAACAAGACCTGAAAATTAATCAATGAGGGATAGCTTTGTTGGGTGAAACATTAGTACAACGAGAAAACAAGTAGATAGAAATTGCCGACTCTGGGACAGGCGGAGGAGTGAGGAGCTGGTCGCCATAATGCATCTGCCATCTTGGATATATGCGCATTTTGTTACACCCGGAATTTTAGATTTGTAATGTTTAAAAGCCGTCATGGATTACCTTGACCTTGACCCAGCCAACATCTTGGATGACCTTCATACCAGCGGCCATATTGAATGACTTCGACCTACCCAAATTTTAATTGACATTTTCTAATTTTTAAAATTTTTATTAGACCTTTTTAATTTTTTTTGTCCTCAGCTGCCATTTCATAGTCTGCAGAGTGCCACCATCTTTTTTATCTGCTGTCGAGCGCCATCTTAGTTCCGGAGCCTGGAGGTGGGCGTTGTCAGTATTACCGAAAAGTTTTTATTTGTACAAAAACCTTGAGTGTGTTAGCTCGGGATCGATCTGAGGGACGCTTGCATGTTAAGGTTTCAAGGCAGAAACCTTAGACACTAAGCTACATCAGCTGGGAATTAAATACATAAATAAAGTATGAACGATTTCAAAATTTCACTCAGGAAACCTATAAAACGAGTGAATTTTTAGTAGGGAGTGCCACGTTTAAATTTCAACAATTGGTTTCCGAGAGGGTGCCATCATTTATTCTAGGTAATGTTGGCAGAGAGAACCACTTTTAAATTTTACCTGACGATAGTAAAAATATCGGCTATCTTTAATTCGAGAACAGGCTACCAGAGAGTGCTAGTTTCAGCCATCTTTCGTGGCAGTGTCATCTGCTAGACCACGCATGTGTTTTACCACCATGCCATCTTGGATTCAGTTCCCTGCCATCTTGGATGGAGAGGTTTAGGAATGGTAAACCTATAAATCCATTCCATATTGTGCATTGAGTGCACAATAAATCATTCAATGTGCTTTATCTCCCATTATCTTTGAAACAATCCCTCACCATATTAGATATTATTGTGGATTTACGGACATGTTCCGTAATGTGCATAGAGTGCACAAGTATCTTTCAATCTGCTATATCTCTCGCCATTATTGAATCAGTGTCCCACCATCTTGGATGGATAATTGTTTGCATTATGCATCTAATGATCTGTTCCATATGATGAATAGAGTGCACAAGAAATCTTTCTGTGCTCTACATCCCCAGCCATCTTGGAATTAGGAAATGGTGCCATATTGGATGGAGAGTTGTATACATAGCATAAGAGTTTACTATTGTTAATTATATGTACGCGCGTGATGCATAAGAATGTTTCCAGGTTATTTCATGATTAATTTTTTCTGTGCCATATTGTAATTAATACTTAAGTTATAGTACACACTTTCTCCTTTTGTAATACTTTGTTAATTAAATAGTTTATAGTCTACTAGTGGTGTGTATATTCTATTTCTCTCTTTTTGTAATAATTTGTTTATTAAGTAATTTTTAGGCCGATTCTCTTATTCTCGAAGCGGTGAAAGAAATACTGCATGATGTGTTAAAGTCTCTGTTGTTCCATCTTGATAAAACCTTACAAATTAGGGAAGGGAAGGTAAGAAGATGACGAAGCGGATAAGATGATGAGTCGAGAATTTCTCCTTCCAGATAACATAGCACAGTATAGTAAAAGGTGAAAAAGAGAACCCTGCTGGATACTTTGTGAAATGTATTGTGGCACGCCATTGACTATAACCTGTGGTGCTGTGGAACGAAAAGTTGGTTCTTAGAGTGGCCAATGTAAGATTTCGGCCCAAGAAAATAAGGATTGAGAATGGCAAGGTAAGTAATTATTAACAGCCATATTTTTTCTTGTGTTAAGAAAACATCTGTGCATGCGATCTATGTTTATTATGTTGAAATAGTATTTGTTTCTTTTGTACACACAGTTGTAAAAATGGCCATTTATGGCAAGATGAATTAATGAAAGGGGCACGATGACGATATAAATATTTTTTTCTCTAAATTATTTATTTGTTTCTGTTTTATGATAGGAGTAAACACCAGGAAAATGGTATGTTATTTGAAACGAAAAACAGACAGACACAGCAGGGTG
The DNA here is from genome assembly GCF_032445375.1 of Bacillus rossius redtenbacheri. Classification (NCBI taxonomy): domain Eukaryota; kingdom Metazoa; phylum Arthropoda; class Insecta; order Phasmatodea; family Bacillidae; genus Bacillus; species Bacillus rossius. Next base: position 134,038,343 of record NC_086331.1, read on the forward strand.
AAACATACGATGAGAGTTGTATTGTTTCCCAGCCTGGAACCATTATAACAATCAAAGGTGTTTCTTCGTTGTTTCTGAAGTTTCATCAACTACAGAAAAGCCCCAAACCACGGCTGATCTACCAGTGACATTGATCAGCACTACTGTATGACCACAGGACTCACCAGTGGTGGCTACTGTAGGACCACATGACTCACCAGTTGTGGATACTGTAGGACCACAGGACTCACCATTTGTGTATACTGTATGACCACAGGACTCACCAGTTGTGGCTACTGTAGGTACACAGCACTCACCAGTGGTGGATACTGTAGGACCACAGGACTCACCAGTTGTGGATACTGTAGGACCACAGGAATCACCAGTTGTGGATACTGTAGGACCACAGGACTCACCGGTTGTGGATACTGTAGGACCACAGGAATCACCAGTTGTGGATACTGTAGGACCACAGGACTCAACGGTTGTGGATACTGTAGGACTACAGGAATCACCAGTTGTGGATACTGTAGGACCACAGGAATCACCAGTTGTGGCTACTGTAGGACCACAGGAATCACCAGTTGTGGATACTGTTGGACCACAGGACTCACCGGTTGTGGATACTGTAGGACCACAGGAATCACCAGTTGTGGATACTGTAGGACCACAGGACTCACCGGTTGTGGATACTGTAGGACCACAGGACTCACCGGTTGTGGCTACTGTAGGACCACAGGAATCACCATTTGTGGATACTGTAGGACCACAGGACTCACCGGTTGTGGATACTGTAGGACCACAGTAATCACCAGTTGTGGATACTGTAGGACCACAGGAATCACCAGTTGTGGATACTGTAGGACCACAGGAATCACCAGTTGTGGATACTGTATGACCATAGGACTCACCAGTTGTGGATACTGTAGGACCACAGGAATCACCAGTTGTGGATACTGTAGGACCACAGGAATCACCAGTTGTGGATACTGTATGACCACAGGACTCACCGGTTGTGGATACTGTAGGATCACAGGAATCACCAGTTGTGGATACTGTAGGACCACAGGACTCACCGGTTGTGGCTACTGTAGGACCACAGGAATCACCAGTTGTGGATACTGTAGGACCACAGGACTCACCAGTTGTGGCTACTGTAGGTACACAGCAGTCACCAGTGGTGGATACTGTAGGACCACAGGACTCACCAGTTGTGGATACTGTAGGACCACAGAAATCACCAGTTGTGGATACTGTAGGACCACAGGAATCACCAGTTGTGGATACTGTATGACCACAGGACTCACCAGTTGTGGATACTGTAGGACCACAGGACTCACCAGTTGTGGATACTGTAGGACCACAGGACTCACCGGTTGTGGCTACTGTAGGACCACAGGACTCACCAGTTGTGGATACTGTAGGACCACAGAAATCACCAGTTGTGGATACTGTAGGACCACAGGAATCACCAGTTGTGGATACTGTATGACCACAGGAATCACCAGTTGTGGATACTGTATGACCACAGGAATCACCAGTTGTGGATACTGTAGGACCACAGGACTCACCGGTTGTGGCTACTGTAGGACCACAGGACTCACCAGTTGTGGATACTGTAGGACCACAGAAATCACCAGTTGTGGATACTGTAGGACCACAGGAATCACCAGTTGTGGATACTGTATGACCACAGGAATCACCAGTTGTGGATACTGTAGGACCACAGGACTCACCAGTTGTGGATACTGTAGGACCACAGGACTCACCAGTTGTGGATACTGTAGGACCACAGAAATCACCAGTTGTGGATACTGTAGGACCACAGGAATCACCAGTTGTGGATACTGTATGACCACAGGAATCACCAGTTGTGGATACTGTAGGACCACAGGAATCACCAGTTGTGGATACTGTAGGACCACAGGAATCACCAGTTGTGGATACTGTAGGACCACAGGAATCACCAGTTGTGGATACTGTATGACCACAGGACTCACCGGTTGTGGATACTGTAGGATCACAGGAATCACCAGTTGTGGATACTGTAGGACCACAGGACTCACCGGTTGTGGCTACTGTAGGACCACAGGAATCACCAGTTGTGGATACTGTAGGACCACAGGACTCACCAGTTGTGGCTACTGTAGGTACACAGCAGTCACCAGTGGTGGATACTGTAGGACCACAGGACTCACCAGTTGTGGATACTGTAGGACCACAGAAATCACCAGTTGTGGATACTGTAGGACCACAGGAATCACCAGTTGTGGATACTGTATGACCACAGGACTCACCAGTTGTGGATACTGTAGGACCACAGGACTCACCAGTTGTGGATACTGTAGGACCACAGGACTCACCGGTTGTGGCTACTGTAGGACCACAGGACTCACCAGTTGTGGATACTGTAGGACCACAGAAATCACCAGTTGTGGATACTGTAGGACCACAGGAATCACCAGTTGTGGATACTGTATGACCACAGGAATCACCAGTTGTGGATACTGTATGACCACAGGAATCACCAGTTGTGGATACTGTAGGACCACAGGACTCACCGGTTGTGGCTACTGTAGGACCACAGGACTCACCAGTTGTGGATACTGTAGGACCACAGAAATCACCAGTTGTGGATACTGTAGGACCACAGGAATCACCAGTTGTGGATACTGTATGACCACAGGAATCACCAGTTGTGGATACTGTAGGACCACAGGACTCACCAGTTGTGGATACTGTAGGACCACAGGACTCACCAGTTGTGGATACTGTAGGACCACAGAAATCACCAGTTGTGGATACTGTAGGACCACAGGAATCACCAGTTGTGGATACTGTATGACCACAGGAATCACCAGTTGTGGATACTGTAGGACCACAGGAATCACCAGTTGTGGATACTGTAGGACCACAGGACTCACCAGTTGTGGATACTGTAGGACCACAGGACTCACCAGTTGTGGATACTGTAGGACCACAGGACTCACCGGTTGTGGCTACTGTAGGACCACAGGACTCACCAGTTGTGGATACTGTAGGACCACAGAAATCACCAGTTGTGGATACTGTAGGACCACAGGAATCACCAGTTGTGGATACTGTATGACCACAGGAATCACCAGTTGTGGATACTGTATGACCACAGGAATCACCAGTTGTGGATACTGTAGGACCACAGGACTCGCCAGTTGTGGCTACTGTAGGTACACAGGACTCACCAGTTGTGGATACTGTAGGACCACAGGACTCACCAGTTGTGGATACTGTAGGACCACAGGAATCACCAGTTGTGGATACTGTAGGACCACAGGACTCACCAGTTGTGGATACTGTAGGACCACAGGAATCACCAGTTGTGGATACTGTAGGACCACAGGAATCACCAGTTGTGGATACTGTATGACCACAGGACTCACCAGTTGTGGATACTGTAGGACCACAGGACTCACCAGTTGTGGATACTGTAGGACCACAGGACTCGCCAGTTGTGGCTACTGTAGGTACACAGGACTCACCAGTTGTGGATACTGTAGGACCACAGGACTCGCCAGTTGTGGCTACTGTAGGTACACAGGACTCACCAGTTGTGGATACTGTAGGACCACAGGACTCACCAGTTGTGGATACTGTAGGACCAAATGACTCACAAATGGTGGATACTGTAGGACCAGGGGATTCACCAGTGGCTAAGAAACGAAAGCTTTCTCCCTAAGATAATAAGAAAAAACTTCATATACAGATAGACAACAATAGTCAACAGCACCTGAGGTAGAAGAGACATTGCATACTTCGGACATGTCAAATGCCATCTCCCAACCAAGCTGCAGAAATTAATTGCCTGTTCTTCCTGTTGCAGACCTTAAAACTAAGTATAAGCGCAGGAAACCCCCTCCATTGTTGATATCCAGTTTACCCGTAAAGCGAGTATTAAAGAAAATCAAAACCGTTAAAGAAGAAACTGCAAGGAAGAAAGAAGTTTGACTCGAAGAAAAAGCAAGACAGCTTCAAGAAACCGATTATCAGCAAAATCAAAGGAACTAGCTAGACAAATGATAACTCAGAGACCTCTGCCTATGAGAGTGTTGTATACATATAAACAGAAGACGAAATATAACTTGTTAAGGAGAGATACTGTATTCTGTGTGGGAAGAGTGGGAAGAATGAACTGCAGTATAAATGTTCTATTGTAAATACTGAGCTCATCTTCAGTGCATTGGTTGGGATAAAGCTATTGCTAATGTTATATCATGGGAACGTGAATTTTGTAATTAATTTTTTAAGGGCCATTTAGTTTTGTATTCTTATTAATTATAATAATTTTTGTTACAAATTAATGGTTACTTAACAATATTAAAATTTATAATGTATTTTGATAGGAACAATTCATGAATGAATATATAACCAATGATGTTATAGATCCAATATTTTTATTTTCCGTTTTCAAGGCCTACTTGTATAACATATATTTTTCGGAATATTATAATAGTTTTTAGAAAATATATATTTTTTCTGTGTGATGAACAATCTGTTTTCTGCACTAAATTCATTTTCATCTTCTTATCCTCACTGGTTCGTCAGTTTACCCACCTGTACGGGTAAGATAACGACTTTGCATACATATGCAAAAAAAAAAATTGTTTATTAAAATTCTTGCACTGTGCTCTTGGAACTATTAAAATTTACTAGAGGAATGTTTTTATTGCATATACTATAGGAACATCAAATATTAGCATTTTCCAAAGGCTAGATAAGTAAGAAACTTATGTTCGTCATCTTACCCAACCTTCCCCTACCTTTTGGATTATAGATCAGTAATGTTAGTAAATTTATGTAGACAAGCAAGGTATTCATTATAACATTTTTTATTGTTTTAAAAATTAATTAAATTTTAAGAGCAAGCAGTCTCGTCAATACATGCGCTGTTGTGTAAATTAAAAATAAAATATCCAATCAATTCAAATTAAATATTGTTTCTGATTACACTCCGCAACTCGACAAATCAAACTGCTTAGTGTTGCCAGTGATGAGAAGATAAAAAGCAATATTCCATAGTATTTGCGCAAGCTTTCCTATTTTTTGTGACTTATGTATCTTATGGCAGATCTGAGTTTACTTTAACTCTCATGAATTAATTTACACACCAAGCTGGAAATTTCTCCCAGAATTTAATCTCCGAGATGTATGTAATTTATGCAGCTTTTTTAAACAATATACCATCTGCAACATGTCTGTCACTTAGATTGTTGCTTTGTGAATAACTGATGTCATTCTGCTTGCAAGCTATTTCAAGTTTATTAATCCTCGTGTAACCATGCGATGGTCATTTCACAAAAAGCTTTGTCCTTGACCTGCCCTATTGATTAGAATATAAGTGAATCGCTATGGGTAATTTCTTAATTACTGAACTAATTAATTCTGCACTCTTTACATTCATTCTTGGACAACACATAAAAGCGTACTGAGTGGTTTGTGCATAAGTAGGTATACCTGTTTTATATATTTTTAGATTATTAGGGGAAAAGAGATTATGGCACAGCGCGAGACACTGCCAGTGAGCATCACACCCAATAATGAAATCGGGACTCGTGATTCGTGACATTGATCTTTATTACGATCAACTGTTCGTTGCATAACCGCAGGGCCATCTTATTGTGGAAAAAAACTTGTCTGCTGCTCATTTTACTGCAGGAGTCACACTCTCTTCACTTCGAGAACATGTAGGGCCTACCTGTATTAAAAAGTTGCAACAGCCGAGGAATTAATGTCTGACACTTCCCATTTACCACAAATGCAGATGTGGTGCCTCCTAGTGGTGCGGGAGAATATTTTATGGTAGTTTACGATGATATCACTTGTGAGAAACAAGATATAATACAAGAGTACTTTTCAATGAGTAGAAATCCAAAAAAAATTACAGTATTTACCGATGTCAAATATAAAAGAATACCTAAACATTTGCTTTGCGACGATTCCAATGTTATCGTACTTTTTCATATTGACGAACTGAATCCGAGCCATATAACATTTAGATCTTGAAAGGTTTGTGCTCTTTGCGCTCGTGATCTTAAAGTCTGTCCGTTCAAAAAAAAGCAACAATCATTGTGGTTTATATCCCTTCATATTTGGGCATAATTGAAGCATGAACTGCAACATATCAAAAACCGGAGGTGATCCTCTGAAGATTCAGCATGATTCGTGTTTGATACCTAATCTCGATGGTAATTGTGATTTAAATGGAATGCTTTTAAAAGACTGTCCACTGTCCATACATAAGGATTATGAAGATGTCATGAATTAACGTAAGGTCAATATTTGAATGCTGCTTTGGTTCACTCAATAGAAGGCTTAAAAGTACTTATATGTTGGCAAATTGATTTCATCTAGCGTAATATGCTCTAAATCTATGCCTCCAACTCAAAATGTAAAACAACCAGCCACAACTGGTAAGAATGGACATATTTCTCGAAGTCCACATCTCCATGACGAACTGTGAAAACGCCTAGACTTATTTAATTGTGGTAGTTAAACTGCTGCTGTTGGGTTCTGTATTCAAAATGCTATTTGCTATCAGCCTATGGTTTAATAATTTCTGCCAATGCACGGGTTTTAGGTCATGTCATTAAGAATGTTCGGGCAAATATATTCGGGCGAAACTCGTTTGTATGAATCGATATGGAATTAATGAAGACATATTCAAGTCTGTAAATTCTGATCTTTTTAAGTTTGAACCGACTACTTTCTCCATGCAGCCTAATGAAAATAATGGTAAAGAAGTGGATGTGAATCAAGACCTCGTGAAATATACTATTTTAACCGGAGTTCATCTAAAGATGAATCTAGCATTGATGGTGATAATGTGAGCTTTCATGCTCGCTCTGATAAACATTTTAGTTATTCAAAGGTTATTTATGATTAATCCCTAGGTGAAGCACTATCTTATTTATCAAGCTTCACCTAAAAACAAGTGATGGTATCTACGGACTTTATAAATGCAATAATCGATGTTACTAAGGGAATATATAAGTTTTTATTTCACCAAAACAATATAATTCATGTTAATAATGAAATAATACCCCTGTTTCGGAATTATTTGAAAATGTGATGTTACTAAAGGAATGTTTCCGAATATTCACTTGCAGCAAAAAGGACCTGGCTTGTTACAAAAAGCATAAAAATAACAATTCAAAAAGGAATTAATATATTGTGAAGATTCAAATGAATGGTTTCTCGACTCATATTTTAAATTGCATGCCAGGCTTCTGGTCACACTTGGCATATAATAAAGTCTTATATTTCATTAATGAAATACAAGAATCCGGTTACATTGCAAATTGAGCAGTGCTCAGTTTAAAATTGCATGTAAGCTTCTCCTGAGCTCTCGTAAAATATTCCCTGCAGAAAAGTATTGACAACTGGTCTTCATGATTTATTACAGATTGATTTAGTAAAGATGCTTCCATTGGCATGCATAAACAGTGTTTCCAAGTACATCCTGACAGTTATAGATGTTTATAGCAAACATGCCTCTGCAGTTCCCGTTTATCAAAATGCAGGGATGATGGTTGAAGCTGCCATGAGATGTATTTTTAAAAGAAGCTGGGCCTTCCAAAAAGATTCAATGTGATGCAGAGGCAAAAATTTGTAATACATAATTTAGAGCTCTCATGAAAACTTAAAATATATATCATTATTACAATCACAGTGAGTTTAAAGCAAATTTGGTTGAAAGGTGTAATAGATCTGTCAAATCTTTGCTTTTTTGTGGATTTTCACCTCAAGGAATTTACATGTGGCTCAAACTCTTACCAAAGGTTTTGCATGCCTACAATAATAGGTTCCATCACTCTATTGGAATGGCTACAAATTGAAGGTTGACTCTTTGCTAAAATCAGTATACAATGAAATCAAGATATATACCAGAAGACCAAACACACGTGTGGGGGCCACACACATGTGTCACAAAACAAGACTGTTTTTTAAAGGGGAATTCTATAATTGGTCACATGGAATTTTTGAAGTGGTGATAATAAAGGACTCTTAACCACTAGTATTTTTCTTCGTCAGTACTAGGCATAACTACGCATAAGAAGGATGTAAATCCAAATCACGAAATTATTTGACACATTCTTAATAAATATAACTCGCCGATGGATTGGTAAACATTTCCAAGTTCCTTATAAGAGGATTTCCGAGACCCTGAAGACCTGGATAATGATAAACGATATGATAATGTTAGTTTCCTCAAAAATGATATAGGACCATTGAATTTTTTATAAATTTAAATTAATAATTGTTTCATGTGATGTTCTGTATTGGTTTATATTCTACGCTTCTAGGGTAACCAGTTCACATCTCGCCAAGCTGGCTACATTGTTATTAGCTGTTTGTTTGTGAAAATGTTACCTTTGTTGGGCTAATGAAATCATTTCTGGAGTATTAGAAACAGTTTTTTGGGACAACTTAATGTTCAGAATGTATTCCTGGAATGTGTTATGAGCATGGACTTGGACTATTTCTCGATCACCATAATTATACTGGTTGTTTCGAAAGTACAGCCACACTGCAATCACTACAGGTGTTGTTGACAAGACTGCTCACTATAAAAAAATATTTTAAACAAAAAATTACAGGTTTATAATGAATCACCTTGAGTGGCCTCTGTTATTTCAATAAATTTACTGATTTGTAATCCAAAAGTTAAAATACAAGCTTTCGTCAAGATGAAAACAACGAGTCTTTATCACTTCCTGCAAGACGTCTTTCACCACTTCGAGAAGAAGACCGAGAGTCCACACAATCTTTAAGACTATAAATTATTTAATAAACAAAGAATTACAAGAGGAGAGAGAAAGAGAGTGAACACTGCACTATTAGACTATAAACTATTTAATAAGTAAAGTCTTACAAAAGGACAGAGTGTGTACCATAACTTTAAATATTAATTTTAAAATGTCACAGAACCCTAATCAAGAAATAAGCTGGAAACATTCTTATGCATCTCGTGCTTGCATCTTTTATGGAATGCTTATGGACTAAGCCTACACCTTTGCATCCAAGACGATGTGGTACTGAATAAAATTAGGTGGGAGATGTGGTGGATTAAAATATTTCTTGTAAACTTTAAGTAGCCTACGTTATGGAACAGTTCCTTAGATGAACTGTGTCTGCACTTCTCCATCTCAGATGGCAGGGTACTGAATCAAAGAAGGTAGAGGGTGGTACAACACTATCACTCTCTAGCAGACGACACTTCCATTAAAGTTGGCCGAAACTAGTGCTCTCTGGTAGCCTGGCTGGAATTAAAGATGGCCAACAACGGCACTATCTATCTGGTACTCTTTTAATTTTAAATGTGGTGGCCTCCACCAGCATCCCCTAGAATTAAATATGCTACCTTCTAGGAAAATGATTTTTTTTATATTTTAATGTGGCACTCCCTACCAAATATCATTAGTACTGAGACATACTTTGAAATTATATATAATATTTTTAGTTCTTTAAATACCAACTGCTCTTGTAGCATAGTGGCATTTTGCCTCGGGAGTTCGAGGTACATATACACGAATATATGTGGGTGGATTCGACATAGATGTGTAAATTTCAGTCTGTGCGATTAAAGACTGTTTCAGCTAGGCCCTGCCTGCATACATCTACCTACATAACAAACAGCGCCATGTTATTCTGTTAACGTGGATGTGCATTCACCTACAAAATGCATCAACAAACTTTGTGTGAAGTGTCAAATAATGTAATTACACAACTGGACGCATGAGACCCTCCACATACAGGAAGACGAACTGTGGCTGTCCAGATGGACAGTAGCCAACGATGGGTATTTATCAAGTTGACTTGTATGACACACTGTTAGAAGATCATACAAACGACTGGCAGTACATCCGAGATTTGACCAGCATCAGGTGAGTCCATTTTGGCTGACATTGCAATTGCCCCACGCAACCTTAAATCAGTATGTGTGCTGAACCTGCCTGTTGGAGTTGAAAATGAATTTTTTTAATGTTTTGACATCATACAGAAAAGTATGTCTTTAACTGACGAGCTCTGAGAAGGGAAAATGGTTTGCATTACAAATACGAAAGGTAAAAACTGGAGTACACGTGGTCAAGGTTGAGTTATAAAAGGCATAACATAAGGTGACACAGGCATGGCCAGCCGCAGACATGCCGGGACACACACGGCGACCTGCCCCACTGCACTGTGCATGCCGTGCCTAGGTGCTTGTGGGCTCAGGCGCAACATGGCTTCGGGCAAGCATGGCACGAGTGAAACTGCAGTGCCATGCGGAACCGGAGAGCACCAGTTCAAACACCCAGCCGAAAACTTTGGACAAATGGTTCCCATAAAGCAAATACTGTGCAATATGTCGCCCCTGCTAGTAGAAGAATTGGTGGAGCTAAACACTCACAACAGGAAAATAAATGCAGGGACCTTAGACGCCCGAATGGGGAAAGAGGAACAGGAAGATGATATGCCATGGGGAGTGACAGGGAAAGATGAAGACAAATCAAATGCAAGGAGAAATGGAGTACTGGAGATATGCACGGAGTATGGCATAAAGAAAAAAAAATTTCGTCATAACAATAGTATCTCCAGATGAGTTAAAGTTGTCCTGAAAATCCCTCAAACACAAAGAGCTCCCTCTCTAGCCATGGATAAGTAGGTCTGGAACACTGTAAGGAGGCCTCCCAAGGCTCACATTTGGTACAAACTCAGTAATGGTAAAAAATATTGAAAACAAGCTGGGTGTAAAGGTCAGTGTTCTGACAGTAGCAACAGTAAAATATCTTTGCCATGAAGATGGCAAATAAATATTGGTTTATATTGTATAAACTAGAGTGAAATTTTGCTATGTATGTAATTTTCATAGAAAAAAATTAATTCAAAATCGTATCCCAAACGTCCATAGATACAATTTTTCTACAGGTGTTGGCACCCAAAGAAGAGGGATGAACATAATTTCACATAATGGTCATCAGCTTCTAAATATTAGAACACATACTTCAGGATGGATCATATCGGGAACATTCGTCATGCTTTCAACCCCACTTGAAAATGACTTGGTGAATGCTCCTTCGGGGAAGCAAAACAGGCAAGCCAGAACAGACGTTTACAGACCAGAATTTACTGTTCTTAGAAGATGACCAGAAAAATATAATATTTGGCAGTGATATTTATTTTATGTTTAACCCTTTTGACCACAATGGCAAAGTACACAAGGTTACAAGAATTAGTTAGAGCTATGCAAGTTGCAAATAATGTTTATATGCTACAAGTACTTCGACACCACTTTGTTATTCATGGCCAAGCTTTCAGTATGAGGTTGGACCATTTTTACTTTAAAATAATAACTGCATTTCAGTTAAAAGCTATGACGTCATCCCAGCAGCCTTACAGATAATTCCCATGCCCTCTGCACTTACTCCTACGCCACACTAAACCCAATACGCAGACGAAACTAAAGGCGCCGGCAGACAAGACTACTGACACAAGATATCGTTCCAACAACGATGGTGGCAGGGTGGGAACACAGAGTAAAAATCGGTATCTGGTGCCTCCTCCAATATAACTGAGCATGTGTGAGATGGAAGCAAGCCTCGCTCCTGTACTTATACAAGCAGGCTGTTCGATACTTTGAAGCTGTATCGCCGACAGTGACAAACATCAGGGAAAAAATGAAGCTAAAGGAGAAAATACGACCATTAGTTGAAAATGCACGGAATAACTGCTGCAATTATTTAACAACAATAGCACATTACAAAATGAGATGCTAAGCATACGTCTTGGCGAAAAAAAATGAAAACGGAAAAAGAGATTGATGCATTTAAAACCATATATGGCAGTACTCTGCGAGAGACATCAGCAATCGCGACCACCTTTGGCAAACACTACATGAACCTATACTCATAGCACCAGATGGGTAGCGATGCCAGCATGCCGTTCATACAAAGTGTCACAGCTCATCTGAGCGGTGTGCGGAATCTTCTGGAGGGTGAGATTACAAATGAGGAAATAACAAAAAAAAAATGTTCACAATGCAGCAAAAAGAAAATCAAATGGAAGGACAGGATACCACATGAATTTGACCCACATTATTAACCAATAATAAATAGGATTTTTTTGTGTTAAATACAGTGATTCTCCTAAGAGACCTTTGCCAATCCCAAAGGAACGGTGTTCTACTGGAATATACTGTGGACTATACCTATCACTCTGCTTTGCACTGACTGTAAAATCATAGCATGTGCATTCTTTCATAGAATAAAATTGGTCGTGCCTAAAATAGTTGGACCAAACAATGTTGCGCAGTTCCGAAGACATCTATTATATAGGGGATTTCAATACTATGTCATATACAGCTGTTTACTAAATCCATGCCTTGACCAGCTGCATATGTAAACATTGACCTTGACAGAGTAAATTAGGGCTTTCTCAACAGACTTTTATTAATGTAGGCTTTACCAAAATATGGTAAACATACTAAACACACTAGAAATCAATCCACATTGCAGATTTCTGGGAGATTGTGCAAATAAATTAATATCAGATCGTCCATGTACCAAGGATGTCCATTGTCCATGGCCCAATTTGTGTTATATATGGAACCACTGATCCGAATACTCCACGCAACGCTAATGGGAATAATCATTGAAGAACATAGGATTACATGCAGTGACTGATGCAGATAAACCAAACCCTTGTTTAATAAAACAATTGTTCATCAAATACTGACCGAAGCCGAAGACATCGTGGCATTACATCATCCAGTGTGGACTTCAGAGAGGATTCTTCTGCAAAAATATTTATTAGCGATATAAGAGTTGCGAAGGTCCATAAGTGAATTGCCCGATGGGGAGTGTGTTGCAAGACAACTATCACTCCCGATACATGATTTTTATGTACAGAGAACACGATTTCTGAATCTTACCCTATTTCCCATCGTCAGAGACCTACGGTCTTGCTAATAATGAACTTGATTGAATTTACACTCACGAACGCCTTATTTAGTATGTTAATTTGTAGAAAATCTTTGTAGTGGATGGTGGTCTATGAGCAGAAACAACAATTCCAACAGAAGTTTGGCCATTACCTAGTTTTTTTTTATCTGTCAGTAAACTGTGTAATATTAATGCCCTTGTAAATTTAAAATCTGAAAAAAGTGATTTTAGGTATACACACTTGAGCCTCTGCCGACAAGTTTCCCATTCTACGTTAAACGTTTTGCAGCTGCCTAAATATATTTGTCAACAAAAACTTAACAAAATAATGTGTCTGAAGTCTCTGCCTTCAAACCCCAACATGCTGACATCTCTTGGGTCGGTTCTGAGCCACCACTTTAGATATTTGTGCAAAAAAAATAATCGGCGTTGCTGGCGACAACCACCTCCAAGCTTTGGAACTAAGTAGGCAGTAGACAACAGACAAAAATATAGAGGCCCACTGCAGACTACCAAATAGCAAATGAGGCATAAACTTAATTTGAAAAAGGCTAATTTGAAAAATCAATACAGTCAAATTTGGATAGGTAAAGGTAATTCAAAATGGTCACCAGGTTAAGGTAAAGTTAATCCACGATGGCGACTGTGTGACGTTGAAAAATCTAAAATGGCTGCCGTAACATAATGCACAATATTGCTGTCACAAATCCAAGGTGGCAGATGCAAAATGGTGGCCGGCTCCTTACTCCTCTACCTGTCTCAAAATCGGCTATTCCTATCTACTAAAACGTATTGGCAAAAAATATTGTTCACGAAGTTCATCTTGATTCTAAAATATGGATTAGAATCAACCGGGAAACGAACCTGGGTCACAATTTCAGGTACAGTATGCAAGTTACTACTAACTGGAGCTAAAGAGTTTTATGTGATTCTCAGAAATGTTGTTTCCAAGAATTCCATTGTATATTGGTTTATTCGTGAGAGTAGGTAAGTTTAGTTCGTCCTGGGACACTGGGTCCTAGATTGGGAGCTGAAGAGCCATGAAAGCCGTCTTGGATTACATCAGTTCCTGCAGCTATCTAGGATTACCTTGACCTTGAACTTTGAAATCGATGTCCACCTAGGAATCCACCATTTTTTCCCTAAAACATTTTAAAATTTTAAATTATTACATCACAGCCTCCATTTTATATTTATAATTTCCCACCATATTTGTAATCGAGCTCCCCACTCCTGTGTGTTGCACTTTTAGTAATGATGATACCAACTCCTGTGCTTTGCATTTTGCGTTAATATGACATCACCATATTGATTTTGTCTGCTGGAGGCAGCCTTCTTGTTTTCACCTGCTAGAGACTACCATCTTGATTCCATGTGCTGGGTGTCGCCAGCTTTGTTTCTGGAGTTGGTTCCTAAAGTACGTCAGAGTCACTTTTCCTCATGCATAAAAGGTTGAGTTTATATTTCCTACCAGTGTTGCTATGAACCTTATAGACCAAAAATATCTAAAAATTTTATAAAATCCTCCATTTTTTAATTGTTAGCCATTTTGTTTATGATGATGGTCATAACCACCATTTTTTAAAAGAAAAAACCATTGTTTCTTAAAAACATAATATATATTTAAATGTATAATCTCAGATATGTTATCAATCATCAAATTAATCATCTCAACTTTGCATATTTGATGATTAATTTTATTTTAAAGTAAAAATACTTTTTAGTTTAATAAGACTTAAAAAATTAATAAATTTAATTCCATCAATATTAATTTATATATTTTGTACTGCCATCATAAACCTTAAACCTTAAACCTTCAGGAACAGAAATTTTTCAACGTCCTTATGAAGGCAGCATTAAATAAATAAAATTGTATGGAAAAATTGATATTAATTTACTAGGAATTATAAAATTAAGATATATTTTCACTTTAAAATATAAGTTTTCATCGACTGTGTAATGATAAGAAGATTAATTTGATATATGATAACATATATCAGAGTCCACGCCTGTAAATATGATAAATTATTATGTATTAAGAAAAAAGAAATGGTATGTCTTTAAGAAAAAATTGGCGGTTCATCTGTAATCATATACAAAATGGCTGAAGATTGTGAAAAGTTTGGGGATACATTTAAATTTTAAGAAATTTTTGGTTTAAAAGGTTTATAACAGAACTGGTATGAAGTGAAACTCAGTCTTACATGCATGAGGAAAAGTGAGTGTGACATACTTTAGGAACCAACACCAGGTACAAAGATGGCGATATCTTTCATATAAAAACAAGATGTCGTTCTCCAGTAGATGAGTACCAGATGGCTGGCTCCAACAGACGAAATCAATATGTCATCGTAACTAATAATGCAACGGACTGGAGTGGGGCATGCGATGACGGTAGCATAACTAAAATTGCTATGCCCAGGAGTGGGGTATTATATTACTAAGATTATCGGAAATCCTACGAAAAAAAATTTTGTTTTTGAAATCATTATTTAAATTGGCGGAATGTTCTAGAAAACAAAATGGTGGAATCCAAGCTGGCCATCAGGGTCAAAGTCAAGGTTAAGGTAGTCCAAAATGGCTGCCGGAAATGACATAATACAAGTGGTCGCCAGAACTGACATAATCCAAGATGGCCCCATTAAATGATGTAATTAAAATGGCCGCCGTGGCTGTTCAGCTCCCGACCCAGGATTCAGTGTCTCAATTGAACCAAACATTCCTACTCGTGACTCTAAAATATTTTTTTTTGTAACAGAGTACTAAAGCTTAAGTTATTCACATGTAATTGCTCAATTTGTTATTTTTGGTAATTATTTTCTATAAATATATCCGAGTATTTGAATAACAATGCTTAAGTTAACATTACAGCCAAAGTACTGTTATAAAAATAATTTTAGTAAAATACCAAACATTCATTCAATGATAGTTATATTGCCCCGTTTACACTCCCATTAAAGACGAATTTTAATAAACGCAAAAAATTAGCAATACATAACTTTAGTGGTAATTTTTTTTTTTTAGTTTCTTACAATATTTATAATTGAATCGGATGTATTAGTTTTTTTGTTTTAAAAACACACCTACTCGTTTTACCAAATTTTGGGTTTGAACTTCACAAAAAATGTTAAATTGTGGATTGTAGTTTTCGTTAATTTATTATTGTTACTAATTTTTTACGATCCCTTTTTTAATTCAAAGTTAAAATTATTTATCTTAAAACCATATTGAACCCATTTTTATCCCTTAGGGCTGGAATTTCGCAAAAAAGTAAAATCGTGGTTAGTAGTATATAAAAGCATGTTCGGGCACAATGTATTTCTTATGACTATGGCTTGGTGGATTACTCAGTTGTATCTTACCAATCGTGAGGATTCGACTATGTTCGAGCGTGTTTTCTAAACTATTACTATGATTAGGACTCCTGCGGCCATATTGGATGACGCCACATTCGCCATCTTGGAATCCACTATTTTGAAAACTTGTAATTATTAAGCTATGAATTTGAAAAATTCCAAAATCAAAACAAAACTGATTGATTAATTAACGATTAATTAAATTGATTTCCGTGGTTTGTTTGATACTTGCTCGATATTTTTTTTTATTTTAGGCAACATAAATTATTTGATAAAATACGGTGAAAAATCCTAAAAAAAAATGGATACATTTTTCATCGTCTATTCTACAAATGATAAGATCGATTTTTGTCTGTTTTCCATACTTGCTGGATACAATAAAGTAATTTTAGATAAAACAAATGCATTGTGAAAAATCCTAAAAGAAGCTTAAATTTCTCATCCACCAGCCGCCAGTAAGCCTACGATGCCATATTGGCCGCCGTCTGGGAAATTCGTAATTACTAACCTAGAAATTCGAAATAAAAACCAAAAACTCTCAAAAAATCTGCAATTAATTTACTTATTGATTAAAAATACTTCTGCCCTAGGTTCGATCCCTGAACGTTGCAAATAAAGTAAATTTTATGTAAAAAAATATTTCATTAAATTTAACATAGAAGTAACCGATTCAAGGAAACAAGTGACAAAATTACAAATAAAAATTTTATTTCAGAAATTCTACAAGTACAAAAAAAAGTGTGTTTCTCGATTTCTAGTGTCTTCTTAGAAGTCGAAGCGAGTCCTTTGCATGATTTGACATGTGTTTTGAGGGTAGTTATACATGACAGTTGATTAACCAGGCACATACAGTCGGTAGCCAACCACATCCAATTGGTTGTCTAGGGACATCAGATAGGTTGATCAGACACGCGAGTCCAGTCAGCTGGTCAGGCTAACATGTCAAGTTGGTGGCAAAGTTCGCTCGGTCGTGGACAGGCACATATATTCAGTGGCCAGGAACGCAAAGGGCAACCAGTTGGTAGCCAGGCATGTCTATTCAGTAGCCAGGTATGTCTATTCAGTAGTCAGGCAAGTCTATTCAGTAGTCAGGCATGTAACTGGTGGCCAGGCACATTCAGTCAGTTGCCAGACACATTCAGTCAGTGGCCAGACACATTCAGCCAGTGGCGAGACACATTCAGTCAGTGGCCAGACACATTCAGTCAGTGGCCAGACACATTCAGCCAGTGGCCAGACACATTCAGTCAGTGGCCAGACACATTCAGTCAGTGGCCAGACACATTCAGTCAGTGGCCAGACACATTCAGTCAGTGGCCAGACACATTCAGTCAGTGGCCAGACACATTCAGCCAGTGGCGAGACACATTCAGTCAGTGGCCAGACACATTCAGCCAGTGGCCAGACACATTCAGCCAGTGGCCAGACACATTCAGCCAGTGGCCAGACACATTCAGTCAGTGGCCAGACACATTCAGTCAGTGGCGAGACACATTAAGTCAGTGGCCAGACACATTCAGTCAGTGGCCAGACACATTCAGCCAGTGGCGAGACACATTCAGTCAGTGGCGAGACACATTCAGTCAGTGGCCAGACACATTCAGCCAGTGGCCAGACACATTCAGCCAGTGGCGAGACACATTCAGCCAGTGGCGAGACACATTCAGTCAGTGGCCAGACACATTCAGCCAGTGGCCAGACACATTCAGCCAGTGGCCAGACACATTCAGTCAGTGGCGAGACACATTCAGTCAGTGGCCAGACACATTCAGTCAGTGGCGAGACACATTCAGTCAGTGGCCAGACACATTCAGCCAGTGGCGAGACACATTCAGTCAGTGGCCAGACACATTCAGCCAGTGGCGAGACACATTCAGTCAGTGGCCAGACACATTCAGCCAGTGGCGAGACACATTCAGTCAGTGGCGAGACACATTCAGTCAGTGGCGAGACACATTCAGTCAGTGGCGAGACACATTCAGTCAGTGGCCAGACACATTCAGCCAGTGGCGAGACACATTCAGCCAGTGGCCAGACACATTCAGTCAGTGGCCAGACACATTCAGTCTGTGACCAACCACATATTGAAGTAAGCTATTCATGTCAAGTTGCTGGCTATGCACATCAATAATACAGATTTTTAATTGAACATAGTACCAACTTCACGGTAAAAATATGAATCGTTAATTTAAAGGAATAACCAGTTTAATATTTATCATGGATCTTCGTAACGTTTACGGTAAGTACTTAAAGGGAAAAAAGCTGTTTCTTTGTAATTTTACTTCGACTTGGATTTCTGTAAAAATAATAAAAGAAAATTTTAAAGCAAAAAAAAAATGTTTTTGTGTTAATTTCATAAGTAATGTTGTAGTACAACTAGCACTTCAGTATGCTGAAGTACGGTTTCTTCGTAAAATCTACAGACATTGCGGCAAAAATATCTTTATTCATAACATAAAAATACGGGTTATTCGCAAACCATGAAATGATTTAAGTGAAAATACTTTTACTTCGTAAAATATAAACGAGTCTTATTGTTAATTTTTGAGAAATTTTATCAATAATATCGGCACTTCCTAACAAAAAAAATTAAGATCTCCGTCAATATAATAAATCCTATTTCGAATGTTAATCTCTCAGGCTTGAAATGCGCTATCCTAACGTAACAAAAAAACTATAATGGATACATTTACAAAAGGACGCAAACCATATCCTATAATAGAGTTGTAAATAGTTTGTTAATAAGTTTCAGTAGGTATTTGTTAATGTGCAGGCATTGCTATAGGCGTAGACCCCAATGAGGCCAGTTTCCCCCACCCCCTACAGTATTCAGAAATTTAAAAGCCCCTTATTGTGGAGACAATAATAATTGCACTGTTAAAAATGTCACCTTCAATTTACGAAGGACCTGTTTACCATTTATCCAGGGAACTTCGTATATTTGTGGCTATCTTCGTAAATTTATGGTCACAGAGTACGCTTAATTTGAACATGAATCCAAAAGGACATTCTTGGTATGTTAATAAAACATTCAAAAACATGTTAAGTCTACGACAAACACTCCTCTTTTCTTCACGTATGTGTTCCTTTGTTAAGAACGAAACACACAAATCGGAAGTGGAAATAAGGCGTAGTTTCTACGAAAGTTCAGTTATTTGAAATAACGAAGAATTTGTCGTTTGTTTAAGTTAGATTCTTCGTGTAAAAGTCCGTAAATTTACTGCGATTTCTAACAGTGTGTGAAATAGGAGGAGTGACGCAATAGTAACGCCAAAAAATGTTTAAGAAACGTTTTGAATATTAAAAGGTAGTCCACTAACTGCATTGATGTGGGCCTAGACCTCCCAGTGAGATGACTTGTGTCGGTTAGCGCTGGCTCTAAGCCCTTGTCGGGTTCATGGTAGTCCCTGCGCCGTAGGGCGTGCACATGTAAGCACTCTCTGTCAATATAACATACAGCATGTACAGTCATGTCCTTGTGTTCCTCGCACTATTTTGCAAAATTAAAATATTTTTAAAAACGCCTATGGAAATCACAGGAAATTCCACACAATGTTCAAGAGCTTGAAGTATCGTATTTGACACCGTTACATTTACATGACCATTTACGCCTTTCTTTTAAAAATTATAATTTTTTTTTTGCTACACATATTTGGTTTAAGTTTTATTTATATTTTACGAGAAAGCTCATTACCTTAGTAAAATATTAAATAAGTATAACATTTAAAAATTATAAAATATTAATTGGTTTGTGAATACATTTCGTTTTCATAAATATGTTCCAGCCTTTTTGTAACAAATTCTAAATTAAAAAAAAGAGAATTATCTAACAAAATGTTTGAATAAACTATAACATTTAAAGTCTTGTGCATCATATTGTACATAGTTATTATGTCTTAGAGCAGCATATACAATAATGTTCTGGCTCAATTTTATTCTTATGGGACTACGCTTTTTAGTGTTGGCTTGCCAATCGTGAGTATTCGGCATTGTTCGGGCGTGTCCGCCTCTCGAAGCCTACGATCGGGACCTAAGTATGGCCTCGTGGCCGTGCGGTCAGCATCGCTATCTTCCAATCCTAAGGTTGTCGGTTCGAATAAAATCGGGACCTCGTCGACCATGTTAGGGCAGCACAATCCTGACCGCTGGTTCGCAGTTGTGGTAGTATCGCCTGCGAGACCCCCAAGTCCGCGTGCAGGGATACTTGTATGGCTGTGCTGACTCTCGGGATGTTGCTGTTCTGTGGTACAGGCTTTTGACTGAGGCAGTCGAATCTTCAGGCATAGCTGGGACGGCAGTAGCAATGGCTTCTTGGGCTCTTCGATACATATGATTCCGCCCAGACTGTTTCATTTGAGATACGCAGACATGTCCGTCTGGCGTAATGCAGTGGCGATAGCTGTTGCGTGATAAATCGCTTCGCATTTTGCGCCATGATCGACTAGTCCCAGCCCCCCTTGCCTGGCTAACTTAAAAATATACGAGTTCACCAGATGTCCGACGTACGATAGAACACGAGCATTATATTCTCTGGGTAGAGGAAAAATATGTGACACGAACCACATCTTTGCAAGTAAAAAACAATTGACTAGCGATACCCTTTGCAATATGTTCGTACATCGGTATCTCATGCTTATTTTAATAGTGCGCAATTTATTCGTGACGACGCCCCAGTTACTTTGCACAGTGCGAGCTATATCTGCCTGAAAATACACACCTAGTATTTTAATCTTATCCATGGATCGAAAAGGGCGTACATATTCAAAAAATTCTTCTGTGCCTCCCAGCTTCAATACCACCGTTTTTGTAGCATTTACTCTCAAAATTTATACACGACGGAAAAGTTCTAGACAATTTGCAACTGTTTGTATTTAATCTTCTGATCTAACAATGCATGCAATATCGTCAGCATATGAATTTATTTTAGAACTACTTATGGATACATGGAAAATAAATTATGGAAAGCTTACTTGATATGAATGAATAATGAAAGGAGAAAAAATAATAAAAATATAAGCTATTAAAAACCTGAGGTGGAACCACCGTACAAACTATATTTGTGTTTGTATACGGAATTAACCTAGATGTCTTTATACAGTGGATCGTTATTACTGTTTGAAAAGTGGTTAGGTTTTAATAAAAGAATATTATTTTAGATTAATCATTCATTTAATTTTGAACAGTAGTGTATTTTTTTTCCTTTAAAGAAACAAATTGCAAACATAAACAAATGCCGATTTAAAAAGAAAAGGCTGTCCAGCCTACAACAGTTTTCAAATAGGTATCTAATGTATTTTTTATTTACTTGTTTTGCAAACAAGCTCTGTATTTTTGTTATCTATTATTCTTTATTTTTCTGTCTAGCGTACTTATTGATAACAATTTCTGCTTTTACATAATTGTCGATCCTTAGGTCCAAAATTTGGTTATACTGGCTTTGAAATTAACTGTTGAAGAAAATATAGTGATTATTCACATTCCTTTGACATTTTGCCGTGCTCCCGCCGTTAAAGGAGCTGTTCATCCTCGCTAGTAGTGTACAGTAGTATGTCCGAGCGCAGTGTCAGGTGTCGACCACCATATTAGATTGGGACGTCATGGCAGCCATCTTCTTGTCAAATTTCCTCCAAATTCCTCTAAAAAGACTCACAAATCCTCAAAAATCTAAGAATTTTCTCTATTTACGAGAAAAATTTTCTTTATTGGAAAATATCCCAAATTTTCCATAAAAAAATCCACATGGGCCATAATTCCTTGGAGAGAGGCAATATTCATCAGATAGGGGAATAGGTCATAACATTAAAAATAAAATTGGAATTATTTAATTTTTCCCCCCAAAAAATCCTAAAAATATTCAAAAATATTTAAAAAATCACTTATTAAGTTAATGATTGATTCGATATATTCCAGTCCTTGGTTTGAACCTTTAACAATACAACAAAAATAATTTTAGTTAAAAAATAATTATTTAATAAAAACTGGCGAAAAACATTAAAAGATCCTTTAATTCCCCATCTAGTAGCTTACAATAAGCCGATGATGACATATTAACCCTCCATTTTGAAAAATCGTAACTATTAAAATAGAAATTCAAAAAATTCTAAAAATCACCTATTAATGTAATAATTGATTTGACTTATTTCAGTCCTCGGGTCGATCCTTGGCCAATGAAAATATAATTAATGCTTTAAAATGTTTACTTAATTAATTATACTCACTGCAGACAAGGAAGTCCGACTGAATAAATATGTTAATCGATATCACTTTGCTTACCAAGGAGGTCTTTTTCAATGCTCGGAATATATTTCAACCAATAACATGTCCAATATCAGGCCTACCTATCCGAACCACGCGGCTTGTTTGTTCAAAACTTGTTATATATATTTTAAACAATTATTTCATATTTCTAGCCGGCAAACAATAGTCTCCGAACTGTCGGACCTATTGTATGAATATAAACTATCACATGAATAAAGGTCAATTAACACATTCGTCAAAAAGGACACATATTGGACACATAATAAATAAAAGGGATACACACTGGAAACACATTCGACATCTAGGGCACACATTTCATCGGTAGTATTCGATCCCATCTGTAGGATTCGTTCCCAACAAAGGTATTCGATCCCATCAGAAGGGATACGATATCAGCCAAAAGATACGATTCATCATTAGGATACATTCCATCAAATGGATACGATCTCATCAGTAGAATACTATCGCAGAATTAAGTACAATACGATCCTATCAATAGGATACGATAGGTCACAGGTTACGGTAGAATACGATGCATTTTTCTCCATTTGACTACTTGGCTACGAAGCTACAACAGCTACGGGGCTACGAGGCTACATGGCTATGAGGCTTAGTGGCTACAAAGCTCCCTTACTATGAGGCCACAAGGCTACAATACTATAAGGCTACATGGCTACATGGCTACATGGCTACAATGATTCATGGCTACGAGGCTACAAGTTTACTAGATACAAGGCTAATTGGTTACGAAGCTACAAGTCTACAAGGCGACGAGGCTACAAGTCTACGAATCTAAAATGCTAAAAGCCTATAAGGCTACGAGGCTACAAGGTTACGAGGCTATATGGTTTCAACTTGCTACAGTTGCTCAATGCCGCTATAAATAGTTCAGTGGACATTTTGTGAGTTAACTCGTGGGTTCTGGCTGCATTAAAAGTTTTCAAATGCTCAAAACTCACACTCCAACAATTTCGATAACGTAAATTCAACGAATCTTGGTGTTTTCTACTATTAAAAATTATTGAATTTTTTACACTTTCTTTTTTTTTTTTCTTCCGTAAAGCTTTGGATGTTTAAAACTTTCATAGCACAGGCCGCGCCAAGCATTCACCTGAAATGTGTTTTTACTTAAGCTGTACATCTTGTTGACATCGAGGTTTTACGAGTTTACACACAACTAACACAAAACAGTGAAATCAGAGAAAGACATATCGTAAGAAACGGCAGTGAACTCAGGAAAGCGCGGAAAACCGGAATCTGAATGAATATACCGGGACTTGACCCCAGCTCTCCTTTATGCTAATCAGATAGTAATAATTGCGTGACCCCGCTCTTGTCACCTGAAAGAGGTCATTTTAGCCGTCGCATGAACGCTCAAGGATGCCACTGATTTATACGCTCTTGAGTTAAAATATTCTATGTAATTAGTTAGCAGTAGTTAAAGAAGTTAACAAAGAATGTTTAAAGGTTGTCTACTCATGTTTCGCGGATTCAGTAGGAAAGGTGAAATGTCCATTCAGTTGTAATCTTTTCAAGGTCAAGCGTCTTCACCACATTTTTTACCACCCCTCTTTAATGAAAAGTTTGTGCATTCAACTAATATCTATATATTTTGTTTTAATTTCCCTGTTCTGAAAAAAAAGCTATTGAAATATAAAAAAGGCACTATCAATATGGTGGACAAAATTATATATATTTTAAAATACCACAAGTTATTTATCCCAATAACGTAATGGCCTTTAATGTAAGCATGTAATGTAGGTTGTAAGGTTGTTAAATATTAATGTTGGTACAATTTTAATTAAGTCTGAATTGCGATGTCTTTTTGTTTTATTGTCATTTTAATTGAAAATAAACTTGAGAAATAAGTAAAAATAAATATATATACAGGAATACAAAAAAAAATAAGTTGAATATTTACAAACAATTATTATTTCTGAAACGAATAAAATTACTTAAACTTTTGAAAAATATAGCTTCACAAATGTACGTTGATTTTTGTGACTAGTTTAAATGTGAATTATTAAAATCAGTTTTGACATTTGTTGGCTTGTTCTTTTGAGGAATGACTAGCTTGAGTATAATGCTTGTAAGTTGAAATGTCGACGTGCAGTCGTAAGCTCTTGTAACAGTTATTAACAGTTATCATACCCCGCGCCTGGGGACTTCCTGTTCGAGGCCTGGCGTGGAACTGCCGAGGACTGGGCCCTAGAGGTCTCACTGGGCCCTAGAGGTCTCTCCTCGTACGTGGCCCTGGCTCAGAGCCCACAATCACGTGTTCACTTTACTAATACCTTTTTGTAGTTTTTACTGTTGCGTGGTTATTACGTCATATGACGTATTAATAAGATATGCATAAACGATTTGGACCGTTGCAGTAAGCAATGTAATGCATAATAATGCAGAAGTTTGCATTTTTGACCACCTAAACTGTCCCGCAGTTATATTCAATAACATAAATGCTATGACGTTTTTCTTTTCATTTCATTGTGGCCCTAAGTGTACTTTATTGGTCTCTGTAACATACTGCCGGACTCATGTCTCGTTGAGTAGGTCGCCAGGTGCTTTGTACAGCTGCTGAATGACGGCGTACCGTAGTTTTGTCTGCCATATTTTCCCTCCTTTCAGCGAATGCTCGTTACGATTGGGCGACTTCTCAAGCCATTCGCTTGTCCTTCAAGAACTTCTTCTGCGATTGACCTCCGCCCAGCGCTGATCTAGTTTCAGTATGCCCAGGGGTGGCCGTAGCCTTTGGAAACTCAAGTTACGCTGTGTAAGTTGCAATCCACATTTTGCGGATATTGAACTTCATTTCTAAACTAGTGATAGCATTTGCAGTTTTTGTTTTTTGTGAATTTTTAATTGGATGTTGCTTGTATGACTGAGTGTAACCTTTTGCCTCTCAGCATTGAGAAATTTCACTAGTCAAATATTTTGTGTTTTTCAGTGATATCTAGATCGGGATTAACGTACATTATTATTTAAAAGGGATATTTTTAATAGTCCACACATAAATAATTTTTATTTTCTCACGAATCAAAAAAACACGTAAAACATAATACAATATAAAAATATTTAAATCATGAATTTTTGACGTGATAACGTCTTATAAATTAATGAACTCCGGCTGCACGCATGAAAAATTGTCACGTTCCACCTGAGCCGAGCGTGCAAGAACCGGCCAACCACCGTGCGAGAAAATCTTCTATAATATCAAACAGGTTAAGGCGGGCTTTAACTAATTGTTCGTGATTATATTCAAACAAATTATTTAAATTAAATTTGCAAAAACTTTAATATTATTTGAAAATTAAAAAGTATGCAATTTTTCATCAATGTTTTCTTATGACGTTATCGCGTAAAATTATCGTCCGTAAACCGACTTTACAGACAATCCCCTTTTTCTAGGTTTTTTGATAGAAAAGTTGTGTTGGGGTCAAATGACTTTATGCATTTTTGAACACTTTGTATAAAGGAGTATTAACAAGTTGCAGGGGTTTGAGCTTAAGAGACTGTTATCCATGAAATATAAAACGATATTTGATGTAAGCACATTGGTTATGAATAGCGAGGAATTGCAGTCGTGAAGATGCAGGTTCGTCCCAAAACAAAACTGAACTCCATTGTGACGCGTATCAGGATAGTCCCTCACATTCGCTGATAACGAAGAGCTGAGTCGCTCGCTGCTTTGCCGAGTACATCACACCACCTCCGAGCTCCTGCTATCAGCTGTCAGTTTGCGCTTTTGCAAGAGTAGATAAATATATATCTCCGTTTCCTTCTACATGTCAGTTGTGAAACATGAAACAGGACATTTTATTTTACTTTTTACCAAATAATTATCGTGCGTAAATAATCAACTATGCATGCTCTAGAATGCTGTCATTTAAAACTTTATTTTTAGTAATTGATACTTCTGACTCAAATCGCTCAAATTAAATGCATTTCGTGAAATTAAGAAGTCTCACATAGCGTTTCATGTTAAAATATTTTACGATTATTTGTAACCGACAGTGCATTCAAACAGTGTTTGTACTAATCATAAACCTTCTTAACGCTAAGGACTTAATACAATGCCAGTTGCAATAATTAAAATAAATCCAAACATTTCTAACCGACACAAGATGTTTCAACAAAGTCAAAACATTTGCATGTTTTCAAAACGATAAAATACATATAAATTGCAGTTGAGATGTAAGTTTTAAAATTTAATTATGATTTACAAGTTAAAAAACACTTGAAATACAATTCGATATAACCTAAGCAAATCCTCAAACTATCGTTCAAGAATTTGTATTTAATAATTTTCTGTAAGACTCATTCTTACGGACTGGTTAGTTATTTCATTTTTTTGCAAACACTATTAGCAAAGAAGTTTACTTGTAATCAATAAGAGCAAAGAAGTTTACTTGTAATCACTATTAGCAAAGGACTTGATGTAAGCTTTTGGACATACGCCATTGCTAAGCACATGTATGTCTGTAGAAGAAAACTTCAAAAAAAAAACACAAATGACAAAAATACAAAGTAAGCAAAAAATTGCTGTTGTCAGGATATAAACACCACACAATACTCCATAACAGGAATATGGTCAACAAACAAAGAAAAATGGACTAACAGAACGAACCCCCCCCCCCCCCCACAAATGATGACAGCACAAAAATACCGAACCCAAAAAATTCAGCACAACAGTTGAAACGAGACAAAAACACAGCAAAACGAAAAGACGAAACAAACATAATATATTTCCAAAAACAGAAAAGAACGAAAAAAACCCTCATATGATGACAGCACAAAAATATTGAACCCAAAAAAAATTCAGCACAACAGTCAAAACACGACAAAAAGAAAGACGAAACAAACACAACAGTTTTCCAAACCAGAAACAAGTGACGTTTCGGGAACTGCTATCAGCTCCTGTCCTCAGGCAGAGACGCACATGGTACGAAAACACCATCATCATTTGAGGGGTTTTTTTCGTTCTCTTCTGTTTTTGGAAATCTATTATGTTTGTTTCGTCTTTTCGTTTTGCTGTGTTTTTGTCTCGTTTGAATTGTTGTGCTGAATTTTTTGGGTTCGGTATTTTTGTGCTGTCATCATTTGTGGGGTTTTTTTTTTTCGTTCTGATAGTCCATTTTTCTTTGTTTTTCTTTGTTTGTTGACCATATTCCTGTTATGGAGTATTGTGTGGTGTTTATATCCTGACAACAGCAATTTTATGCTTAATTTGTGTTTTTTTCGTAGTTTTCTTCTACAGACATACATGTGCTTAGCAATGGCGTATGTCCAAAAGCTTACATCAAGTCATGCACTCCCATTGCACAAATCTTTCAAAGATAATTACACCTAGAAGTAACCCAGCGTTCTACTGCCTTGTGTTCTTAAGGCTGTGGTTCATGGCCTTGAAACATTCATACCCTTGTGTACCCTTCAATAAAATATGGCAACAATTAAAAGATGTCAACCAAATATCGTCTATTATGTACAACTTTATCTCTCTGTGGAATACTGTTGTTCAATCTGTCCGTGGAATAATATTTTTCCAGAAGTACTCTTGTAAAATTTTTTTAAAAGTCCTCATAAAAAGATTACTTTGAAAAATGATAAAACTAGAACACTTAATTTCCCAAAAGATCGGTTGCCAAAATAAGCGGAACATACTAGACGATACAAAAACACAATTTACATTCTATGCGGGAGAATCATTGGAAAACTTAAACCACCAAAAAATTATAAGCTATGATTAAACTTTTAAAATTGAAGTTTCATTAAAATGTTTTCACTTTATTCTTTAAATCACTTTTTATTAAAAATTACAGTCAGTTTTCTTAGTCAAATTCGTTCAAGTGCGACTCCAGGTATGAGCTAGGAGCATAGCCTCCCGTGCCGGGTTTGTTTGGAGGACTTGTCAATACAATCTTGCGGAAAACTTTTCTTTCATCAAACGTTTTATAGAACTAGACCATGGATTAGTAATATTCCAAGGCCAATAACTGACTTGTTTGATGTTATACTTTGCAACTGCTTCCATTCTTTCAACGATAGCATCTCCCGAAACGTATTCCTGTAGCCGCGCTTGCATTCATTACGATCGTTAATGTTTACTAGCATGAAATACAATACATATGGACATGAGAGTTTATGAAACATTTAATTCAACAAGTATTTTAGCTCTTAAAATTAAATATTATATTCAATAGGTAAAGAAATCATAACGCAAATATTTTGTTCACCTGTTGTTTACTTTATTTTATTAGAAAACAAGAAAATTCATTAAATTTCATAAATTTATGCCTGATGGTAAATTATAGTATCAATAATATTTGACGTGCTTTGTTATAAGAATAATTACACAAAAATTACCTAGAGTAGCATAGCCTATACAGACTAACTGGTATTTAAAACCATAAATTTAGTTATAACAATTTACACACACACAGGTCTCAAGGAAATTACTTTACTTGCCTTAGTTTTACAAATGTTTTCATTTGAGTCACTTCCGCTGACAAATCGTAATTTCTCAAAACAGGGAAATGAATATTATGAATTCATCCTTATTGGACAAGTGATTAGGTAATAAAGGTAGAATTTATTTTATAATAGCTTATTTATTCGTTCTTTGCACAGCAGAAATCACTCGCTCTTATCGCTGCACACTAAGAGTGCGGAGTACACTATCTTAATGCTGCTCTGTGACCAACGATGAACCTCTTTTAACTTTGTACAGTTTTGTAAATAAATGTACAATGATTGGTTAGTGAGTGTGTGCCTGTTAGATTTCATACTAAGCATGTATAAATAGACCTGGTTCTAATTGTTCAAATTACCACGAAGCCTACTTCTACACCAAAAATCATTTCTTCAAGTTACGAAAATATTTCTGAAAATCTTAGTTCACTGTGCTTTGGCCTTAAGACAACCAAAACCATTTCATAAGTGAAATAAAAAAATATTTATTAATGATTGATTGGAGTCTATAAAAACCATTAAATAAATTTCAGCTCTTTAGGACTTTTGCATCCAGCATAAGGGGGATAGCGCATTTAAGCCAGTTTCCTGTTGGATAAAAATAAAATGATTAATCGAAAACAAATAGAAAGTTCTTAAATTGCGTGGACATGATTCAGTTTTACATTAAAAATTCATTTGAAAATGTTTAATTAATATTTATATGACGATTTGGTTTTAAAAAAGCTATATATATATAGCCTATATATTAGTATTTGAGAAATTTCCAATACGTTCTGATGCTAAAACTTTTTATGACGCCTATAATGGCGTAATGATTGTTATTTGAAGATGATTATAAACTATGTTGATGGGGAAAATGTGATTAGATCTGCCTCTTCTCGTGGGTCCACCATTGCCAACCTACAATAAAAAAACTCAATCAAATTTGGATCCCAAACTTATGAAACAAAACGATGTTTGAAGTAAGATTAACGGGAAGAAATATAAACTTAAAGACACCATTTGCAAATAAATTTTATAAGTTTTTAAAAAATATTTAGCATTAATTATTGAAAGAAATAACTTGTAATATACAAAATATTACCGAGAAAGTAATAAAATGCAAAATATTTTATTCAGATCTTCATTCGACACTGTAATTTTAAGTGCCATAAACGACTGCAGTAAAGAAAAGTATTAAAAATAATCAAAGGGAAATATGCTGAAAAATATTTTCACAGTTGGAACAAACATGGCTAATTATTCCTGCCAAGATATTGATAGTTATCTGTTTCTAAAAATTATTCTTTAAGTGGTATACTCGGCCTCGGCCTCTCTGTCTGTGCCTACGCGAACTACCGGGAGACAAACACTATTCTTTATTATATGTGTAGATATGTATCGTCAACAAATTATCAAAACAGGTATTTTATAATGATATTTTTAAATTATTTTATTTATTTTCAAATTCAACGGTTTTTGCTGTTTGGAATTATTAATAGAAGTATTAGTCTAGCCTTGTTACAAAATTCAATAATTCAGAAGAAAAATGGTGGTTTCATAGCTATAACGTTCTTATCTGATTTTATAGACGTATAGGATGTCAGTAAATTATAAAATATAAAATTTTGTACAGTCATTGTTGAAACATCATCTTAAATTAAATAAATATTAAAAAATAAAAAATAAGACATAAATACGCAAGTTAAATAATAATTGATTTTCGAAGCATCAAATTATTTGTTAAATTTCCAAAACCATAAAATTACTATAGAATCTTGCTAATACATAAAAAAAAAAGAAATAACTAAACTAAAAATCATAAAATGTGAGAGTATTGTGTGTTTCTTATATAATTTGAAATACATTCCGCCTAAGATTTAGCCTACAATTTTTTGTGTACATAATAGTAAAATTTAGAATATAAGCATTCAAACAGTTGGAAAATAGTATTTTTAAAATATTGTTACATTCATCATATAGCAAGAAATAATATTGACCGCAACAGAGGAAACCTTAATAGTTATTAAAACAGAAGCAGAGAAAAAAACACAAATAACTAGAAAATTGATTGTTAATTTTTAAGGAAATGAACATATTACTGACAGAAAAATGTTAGGATATAAGTAGCAAACTTTTAATTTTCAACTTAAGTTAAATCTAAATTTATGTTGTTAATACCAGCTATAACGAACTATTGCTAGACCTCATACATCAGACCAAAGATTTTTACTGTTTGTTTTGGCTAAGATTAATCAAATGTATTAAAAATTCTTCCCAAATAGAGCCATTGTCTTCCTCAGACATACTATAGAATTGAATTAAAATATTACAATAATGGTTGTTTAAACGGTTTTTTATTTAAGCACGATCAAACCCATTTTTTCCCCAGTAAGTAATGTAAAATTTAATATATTCAAGGTACCTAACAAATGATTGAATATTGACACATATTTAAATCACATCCTTGTTTACTCATGTGTGTTGTAAGAAAATCATATGACACAATTTGTATCCTGTTGATATTAATGTACTGTTTTAAAAAACAATGATAGACAAATTTTAAAAAATAATAAAATTTACATATATTAGAGTAAATTATTGTTTTATCGGAAAACAGTACAAGTATCCCTCCCTCACTCCCACATGAAGAGACGGGCATGAGTCTAAGTATACCGCCCTCCCTCCCACATGAAGAGACGTGCATGATACTCTAGTCGTTGCTCGATTGCTTGAAGTTATTTTCTGTGTAAAGAACATGTATGTACTCTCTAGTATGGACTGCTGGCAGTAGAGCATCGTTCAGCGCTTGTATTAAATTCAGTTTCTGCAGAATAAAAAAAAGAAATGGTATGATCATAAAATGGATTATTTTTCTATTACTTATGGAATGTCTAAATTATTATATTCTGATGCAGAATTTTTAACTTACGCATATATGTTTTCGTCTCTTATAAAATACGTATAAATTTTAGATTTCAATTGGATACATCTGGCATAATTATGTAGCTTTGCCAAACTGACACTTCAAAGTTTAAATTCTTAACATAACTTTATTGAGAAAGTGTTTAGTTACAATGGCATGCTAATACAGTGGAATTCCTCAATTCTCCGAGAAAATTGACTTTAATTTATAGCGAAATATTGATAATTACTGTATAAAATAACACATAGTGGAACTTATATTTGAGGTCAAGCATGTGTCAAATAGTTCCTAATAGAATAAACTATAATATAAATAATGAATAAGAAAATTTCGTTTTATAATTTTTGTTTCACATATTAACTAAATAATTTTTAATTTATTTAGTACTGAAATCAGTTAGGGACTCCTTACTAAAAAAAATATTGTAAAATGAAAGTATGTTATTTTTGCAGTTTTAAAAAATACATAATTTTTTTAAGTTATTATTTTTAAAATTTTGAATACATTTTTGTAAATTAATAGCCTATTAAAATCATACATGGACAAGTTTTTATAATTTACTAATTATTAATGAATAATTTTTTAACAATCACTTAAATTAATTGGACAATTATTTTTTTAATTTCTGCCAAGTAAATTACTAGAAATTTTTTTTTAGAATAACAAAAACATTTTGCTTTCAAAAAATAGTTTTAATAAAAAAATATTTTTTAATGATTCATAATAAAATTAAAATATAAAATACATCGTAGTTTATATTATTTACTGAATGAAGTTTTATGTAACATTTCTATGTGCAAATCAAAATGCGCTAATGAATAGTTTGTTCTGACAACTTGTTTGTGTTCCAGGTGGTTTCTCGGAGCCGCAGACGCTACAGAACGAAGGATTGGTGTGGTGATAATCATTTGCGGCATACCTGCCAGCATTCAGTGAATCTTCACATTAAGAACTTCATATTTTAGCAAACATAAAATCAGCTATAATTCCTGTTGCCATTTTGAAACAGTGTGTAAAAGATGATACAGTATAATATGATTTACATAAAAATCAAGACTAGAATATCTTAAGAGAGTTCGTTGCCTTTGATGTGCCATTCTTCTGTTCGAAAAATAAAATTAATTTAAAATTATTTCAGAGTAAGTTTCGAAAATTTAATAATTTAAAATAAAACTGTTTCGAGTGAATTGTTTACATTGTATTTTGGTTTAACCTACAAGTGAACTCCCACACAATCTGTGACATATCTTTAAAAAAAATGTTGAACACTACTTCCGAAGTGCTAGAGTATAAGTTTAGACATCTAAAAATATTTATATGAAATTTGTCGAATAACTTTTATGTATCAAGTGAGTTTTTTTGAAAACAATTTAATTAAAATGTGTTTAATTCTTGCTTAGTGATCTTAACTATAACATAAATAAAGATTAAGACCGATTAATTATTGAAGAATGTGTTAAAAAGGATAACATTGTAGGTTAATGTTTATAATTATGCTTAGAATGACATTAATAGGTACAGCTATACATGTCATTGCGAAGTGTTGTTATTGTATTTTTGTATAAGAAATATAAGAAAAAGTTTGTTCAGTGCTCTTAATTAAGGGTAAGTGGTTCCATATGTCTTTTATATTGTGTTTGTATTTTCAAGATTCCTTTATAGGTTGCAGTTTAATGAACCCTTTTGTTGTGAGATAACCGATATTCACCGACTAAAAGCACACAAATGAATTAATATCTGTATAAAGTTTTGTGTAACTTCTGAGTGATTCATGTGTCAATTTTTACAGATGCGTGCCATTATTTGTTAAGTTAATTTAATTAAAGGTTATGTTTAATCTAAATTTATTTCAATTTACGAAATTAGAACATCCCAAAAAATGTTAGCAAGTATAATTAAGATTTAACAAGTTATTATTTTTGAATATTTTATCACAAAGAAAACACAAGTTAACTGTTCTAGAAGAAATAAACGATATCTTGACCAACATCACAAAAAAATTAAATTTCTTAAAAAAACCAAAACACCCTTTCAATACAGCCTATAGGCGTATGTAGATTTCGAAATACCAACTTATGTGTGCCTACTGAGGAAGTTACAATTTTTTCTGTCCTTCAACCCTCGTTTATTCCACTCCTTTCATAAAAAATGGTTGGTTACATAAAAATTTATTACAGACAAAAGTTTTAGAATATATTTAAGAAGTTAAAATAAACAGAACGGATTCAATAGTGTGAATGGTATGGGAGATCTATTTAGTTTTTTATTCCAACCCCTGTTTTTTTCCAATCCATTGCAGTAATGGTTTATCTTATTACATATTGTTTTAGCCCAAGATTTAAAATAGTTTTTAGAAGATTTACAATCAAATGTTATGAATTCTATAGTTTAACAAGGGAATTATACATTTTTTTGTACTTTAATCTCTTTTTTCCACCTTTTGCAACAAAGGTTGTCTGTATCAAAAATAGTTTCCGACAAAAGTTTTGGATCAGATTTTTAAAGTTTACAAACAATTTGAACGTATTTGATAGTTTTCTTACTAAGAGAGTTATGAATATTGTTATCAATCATTCCCTGTTTTGGCTCACCCTTTGCAGTAATGGTTGGTCGTATAAAGAATTACTTCAGACGAAATTTGTAGATAATATTTTAAGGTTTCACAATAAAAAAACTGATTTAATGGTGTACATGGTACAGAAGTTAAAATCTTTTTATTTCTTCCCCTTTTTTTCAACCTCTTGCAGTAATGGTAAGTCTAATAAAAAATTGTTTCAGAAAAAAATTAGATTAAAAATATAATATTTACAAATAATTTTAACGAATTTGATAGTATGCTTTCTAATGGAGTTATGATTTTTGTTGTTAGTTAAACCCTGTTTGTTCCATCCCTTTGCAGCAACGCTTGGTTGTAACAATATTTTGTTTTAGACAAAAGTTTTTACAATATTTTTAAGGTTTACAAACAATTTAAAAGGATTTAATAGCCTACTAAGGGAGTTATGATTTATTTGTCCGCCCCTTGCTATAAATGGCTGTTCGTATAAAAAAATATTTCTAACGAAAACTGTGGATAATATTTTAAGGTTTTACAAGAAATGAGAACTGATTTAATAGAGTATGCGGTACGGAAATTATGCATTTTTAAAAATTCTACCCTTGTGTTATTTATCCCCTGGTGGGATTGGTTGGTTTATCAAACATTTTCAGAGAAAAGGTTTGGAAAAAAATCATACAATTTACAAAAAAATTGAAGGGATTCTAAATTGTGCCAACTAAGGGAGTTATGGATTAGTAGAATTTTTGACGTGACAACGTCTAATAAATCGATGAACGCCGGCTGCACGCAAGAAAAAGTGTCCCGTTAGGCACATTATCCCTTTACGTTGTGTCCCGTTACGCTCATTGTACGCTTGCGCTGCATCTATCTCTCTTCCACTAACCATCGATTTGACTTTTTCGAGGCACGTTAAACTTGAAACACTCCCATTCGTTTCCTACTTTTCCTATCATAGTCCTATCCTTAACAGAATAACACAGATTGGAAGAAGTTAAATAGCAAACATGTATAAAAGTTATAGTTAAATTAATCTCTTCATAAAGTAATGTAATAAACATGTTTGAATTAATGAGTGCAAATAAAAGTAAATTTATCAATTAAATTGTAGATTTCATTTCACTCCTTCTTTGTATCCATACAAAATAGTGATAATTCAATAAAAATGATTCAATTCTGTTCATAAAAGTATGCAATCATTTCATCAATGTTTTGTTATGACGTTGTCACGTTAAACTATCGTCCGTAAACCAACTTTACAGACAACCAATTTTTTTAGTGTTTTTATTCAACAAGAGATAATAAATGAGAACTGTAAGGATGCTGGAATGATATAAAATGAAAAAAATGCACTATTACGTGCTCTGTATTCTCGCATCCGTTCACTGACACATGTTTTGGCAACTATTTTGATGATGTTAAATCACGATCTACAGCTGAATAAAATGAAATAACAAAAAAACACTTCAATCGAACATAAATTACTCTTATAAACCTAACCTATTAAGTCTATGCGTCTTTTTTACATTTTCAATCACACTAAATGAATGATTCCTATAATGTTAATGGGACAAACCAATAACACTTCCCACACAAATTAATATATTGTAAATATTTTTAGTAAAATAAAATAAGTATGTTACCGTCAATCATTATCCTTATGAAAACTGAGGAGCACACAAACACAATCAGCGTTGCATCACTGTTGCATCACTGTTGCATCATTTTACCTCTTCTCTGTCATCGGTGATATCTTTCGACGCGGCTACAGCCCAGAAGCCAAGCAACTCTACTCTTGAAAAAGTTTATAAACACAATTTATATTTTTAATTTATAATATAAATAAAAGTTTTTAATTATATGGACCACCATTCGGGTAATATAGGAATAAGACTCCGAGCGCAGGGTCCAGGGTTCGGATTGCTGATTTTAGCCCGCCATCTTGGATTGCAATGTCACGGCGGCCATCTTGTATGATGCTGTCACAATTTCACTTTTCGTTACGGTCGCCATCTTGTATGACCTTGACCATTGCAGCTATATGGATTCTACCCTTTTTGAAGTTAGTTTTCCCATCATTTTGAATTACGAAATCATCTTTGCACTTTTCGTTTACGACCGCCGTATTTAAAATCTGTAATAGTTGGAAAAATGTGACGAAAATTAAAAAAAAAATATATATAAAATTATAATTAATAAAATTTTAATATAAAAACTCGATTCCAACAATTTGAAAATTATAACATCACCATTGAAATTTCTTTGTCACCGCCATATTGAAAAACCAAAAATGTTTAGCTACACAATCAGGAAATATTTTAAAAAATATAAAACATTTTATATATAAAACACGATTCCATTATTTTGAAATTTGTCCGCCATCTTGAAAATCCATAATTGTTATGCTAGCAAATCAGGTAAAATTTTCAAATTCATGGAAAAATACTTAATTAAATTTTTATAGTAAAATTCATAAAAAGATACTAGGTTAGTACCAGGCAAAGGCAAAAAATAAAATGAAACGAATCCTTCCTCCAAGGAAGCCACAGAAGACTGACAACCCACCACTAATGCAAAGGCAGATATTACATCAGCCAGTATGAGTTCATGGCAGCAATTTTGGATTCGCCATCTTGATTTCGTCTGCTGGAGATCACCATCTCATTTTCGTCATCTGCTGAGAGCACCACCACCATATTACTTTAGTTTTTACCCGCTAGAGTGCAGTAATTATTTGTTCCAGGGCGCCGACCATACTGTCGGCCATCTTGGTCGCCATATTGAAAATCTGTATTAACTCAGAAAAATGGAAAAAATTAAAAAAATCATCAAAAAATCGCTTATTAAACAAGTGATTGACTCGATATATGCGTGACCTCGGTTCGATTCTTGACTGATGCCAAAAATATAATTTAATTAAAATTACCATATAATTACAGATTCGAGAAATAAAATAACAAAATTACAAAAAAAAATTATTAAATAATTTATACTTTACTACAAGAACATAAACAAACGCATCACTAACATTTCTTGATTTATACAGTCTCCTTAGAGTAGGAATGAAGTCCTTCACATGTCTTGACATGTCTTTTCAGGGCAGTTCCACATGACAGTTGATTACCACATTTTTCACGCGGAGAAGAATTTTAGATTTCATTAAAAGGACAGTGGTATATTTCATAATGATTTGCAATTTTTATGCAAACAAAAGTCTTGCCACAGTATAAACAGTTTTATTCTAATTGAATGCGCAACCAGTATGTCACAATTCCTGATATGTCTTTTTAATCTTCCGTAGTTTATAAACTGGCTACAACAACTGTTGATCTTATATTTTATGCCTTCAGAGTTATTATAACAACACGAATTTTGAAGTTTTATGTTGCCACAGTGCGTATAGTTGAATGATGGATCTTCATTCTTTGCAGCGACCTTTATATATGTCACTGGCACTGTTGGCATCCATTGTCCTGCTGCTGAAGACACTGCAGGAGTTGCTGGAATGGTAGGTGCAAATGTTGACGCCGTTGCCAACAGGATCAGCGTGGTTGCCACCGTCGTAGGCATCGGGGTCTGCGCTGTTGATGGCAGGCCTTCCAACCAGGTCGACGTTAATAATGGTGATACCAGGCTAATATGTGAGGTGAGTCAACGATCCGCACTGCACCACAGCCAGAAGTAGACTGAGAGACGCAGCTTCTAGTCCTCACTTATATACTAGCAACGACTTGCGTGAGACGCGAGTGAAAACAACAACCATTTTCCATTCATACATGAGACAAAACAACAGCCAGTTTTAATTCATTTCTTAAATGTAATAATTTTATTGTCTATAAATTCAAGATTAACAAATCAGATTCGAACTTGGCTAAATGGTTACGAAACTCCAATTGTTCCAAATTCTCCAAATGCTCCAACCGCTCCAAGTACTCCAAAGCGCCAAATGTTTGAAGTGCTCCAAGAGATTCAAATGCTACAACTGCTCAAAATGTTCCAACAGCTCCAAGTGATTTTAATTGCATTTTATCGAACTTTCCTCGATTGCTAAAATGTTTTTATTATTACTCACCGTTTAGTTAGTCACACATTCATTAGTTTTAATGTTTACATCTTTAAGTTAGAAATTGAATTATGAGAACTCATTCTTTGCTCGAAATAAGATTACGTGAAATAAAACATTCACTTTTTAAATAAAATAAAAATTAACTTTTGAATTT
Source organism: Bacillus rossius redtenbacheri (assembly GCF_032445375.1). Classification (NCBI taxonomy): domain Eukaryota; kingdom Metazoa; phylum Arthropoda; class Insecta; order Phasmatodea; family Bacillidae; genus Bacillus; species Bacillus rossius. Next base: position 134,077,045 of record NC_086331.1, read on the forward strand.
TATACACATGCAAGTAAAACAAATCATAAAAATGTTTATGTAGCCTGCATTTCTAAGTTCACGGAGTATGGTGGATACTTTGTTGAGGTGGAAATATTTTCCTTCTCTTATCGATGCCAGTAGCAGTCACAGACGATCGACTAATGTGTTAGGATTATCCCACGATGCGTAATCAACCTTTTCTGTTGCTGTCATCTTCCTTGTGTATTTATTACACTCAGTCCTCTCATGATGTTTAATATTTTTTCTCCAGGAAAAATCCTTGTTTCAGTATTTACAGCGGTGTCCTTTTCAATAATACTATAGGCTTCGAACTGGGATCCATATTAGCTTCTGTGACTAATACCAGATGTTTTCTGAGAGTTTAAAATTCAAGCATTTAAATAAATAGAATTTTTAATATTTCGTCAGCAAGGGTTAATTTATCTCATACAAGAAACATGTTGAAGTAATTACTATTCTCGCCAAAAGATGTCGTCACGTGCTGTGTAAATGTAAATATTATTTATTTTTTTATGTAGGATGCGGGTTGCTCACTCACGCTCGCAAAAGGGGGCTTCGCGAGACCTAAAGCGGAAGGGAATTCACTTTGCATGTCAGTGTTTCTCAGTTGTCTCAAGGCAAAGTAATCAATTTATAGAGACCGGAAAAATTAGCGAATTCATTTTGCGATAGGCTAAAATACAAATAGTTATACCTCAGTGCTGCCTCTGCTATTGGCTCACAACTCACCTGGATGACGCTGGGCCAATGAGAAACACCCGACCAAAGCTTTATCGAATCACAGGCTGCTACGTTGGGACGTCTCACAAGACAGCAGCCAATGAGTGTGTGACATTTGACCGAGTGTACGTAGAACTTTGGAGTTCATCCTGCAGGTCATTGAACCCGCGAATTTTTCCGGTCCCTATCAATTGAGTAATAAATCTATTTTTTTTGTTGTAATTCCATATGATAGTGTTTTACAGTGGTTTTAAGACAAATGGTTAGAGACAGGAAAAATTCACGGGTTCATTTCGCGATAGGCTAGAATCCAAGTGCGTGTAACTTATTGCTAGAGACCTGTAAAATTCGCGATTTCTAGAGACCGGAAAAATTCGCGGGTTCAATGACCTCCAGGATAGACTCAAAATCCTCTACACACTCGGGCAAATGCCAACTGTTCATTGGCTGCTGACTTGTGAGTCGTCTCGACTGGGTGGCCTGTGATTCGACACTTCTATGAGTGAGGGTCTCTAATTGGCCCTCAGTCCTCCAGATTAACAGAGAACCAATGACAGAAGCAGCACTAAGGTATAATTATTTGAATTTTAGCATAACACGAAATGAACCCGCGAATTTTTCAGGTCTCTAGCGATTTCAAATCCCTAAAGGATAGACTCCATGATCCTCTACGCACTCGTGCAAATTACATCTGCTGATTGGTTACCGACTCGTAACACCTGTTGACTGGAATGATCGTGATTCGCTAATTCTTCTGTTAAAGATTTTTCATTGGCCCAGAGTCCTTCAGATAAACTTTGGCCCAATCACTGAAGCAAAATAATGTTAAAAGTATTTGGACTCTATCCTATCGCGAAATGAATCAGCGAATTTTACAGGTCTCTACTTATTGCCGTTTCAGTGATTGGAACACAGTTTGCCTGAATGACTGTGAGCCAATGAATGACCCTCAATGTAAGAAGTATCGAATCATAAGCATCCAAGTTAGCAGGTGTCTCGAGTCAGTAGCCAATGATATGGTGTAATATTCCCGCGTACATAGAGGATCGTGGAGTCCATCCTAGAGGTCATTCAAATCGCGAATTTTTTCAGTCCCTACAAATTGTATTGATCTGGTAATGAATAGTTTTTGTCTGAATTCCACCTGATAAAATAATATTGTAAGTGCTGATTTGGTTACTTGAATTCATGAATTAAACGAAACTCTGAATACAGATTTCTCCAATAAATAATAAAGGCATATTTCTATTGCTTCGTTCCTATATGTAATCCCTGTTAGGGTATAATAGGAGATTTATCAATCTAGTAATAGTTTTATCTTCAAATCATATAATCTTTATATTAACTTATTTTCAAAAGGTTTATCGGGGTTAGTGAGAGATTATATTGACTTGTCCCCATAGTTAATGTTATATGCATATTATATATCTTCATGTAAGATTAATTTCCTCTATCCAAATAAATGTTAAAGTAAACAAAATAAATAATACTAAACACAAGTTTTCTTAAGTTTAATATTATTTATTTTGTTGAATACAATTGCATGTCTCATCTCGAAAATAATGCAGGGATGTTTTCTTCAGGAATAATCATACGCACTCGGAGAAAACCATCTGTCGTCTCGCCAGGAATAACCAGAAGTACAAGGAGAAAACCAACGAAGGCACATAGGGAATGACCAGAAGCACTTGGAGAAAACCCAAAAATAATAACAAGATTAATCAGGAGCACATGGAAAAAAACATTGTACATTTTGTTAAATCAAGCTCAATGAATCACAAAAAAAAAAATATTAAAAATACAAAACAATTCTGGCATGTGCTAGAATTTTATCCTTGCTGAACAAAGGAGAAGTTCACAAGCTGAGAGAAGTTACGATTTTTCAATATAGCGGCCGTAATGAAAATAGCAACGATGCCATCATTTGGAAAATGGTGGAATTTAATTTTTTATATTAAAATTTTATTAATTAATATTTATAAATTTTAAAATTTTTCATCAAGTTTTCAAATAATTACATATTTTCAATACAACTGTCGTAACATAAAGTGCAAAGATGATTTCTTTGTTGAAAATTGCGGAACATTCTATAATTCAAAATGGCAGCATACAAAATTGCGGAATCCCAGATGGCTGCCGAGGTCAAGGTCAAGTTCAAGATCATCCAAGATAGCGGCCATGATGTCACAATCCATGATGGCAACCGTAACGAAAAGTGCAACGTTGACGTCATTATCCAAGATGGCCGCCGTGACGTCACAATCCAATATAGCGATCAACAATCAACAATATTGACCCTGGACCTTGTGCTCGGACCCCCATTCCTATACTACTCATTCAGTATTAATCAGTAAAGTATATGTTTAAAAACACACGTGTATATATAATTATTACTTGTATGAAGCTTTTTTCCATTCCGTCAATTTTTGTTGCATGCTGTGCGCGCATATTAAAAATGCACTCTCATAATTTTTTCACAACATGCCTAAAGAATTAGTATAACCTAAGCCAACTTATATAAATAAACTTAGAAATACATTTGAAACAGTTCAAAAACACAAAACATATCACTAATATAAGCAACAAATATTTTTTTTTAATGACATGGATTTGTATTTAATATCCATCACTAAAGTATAAGATTTAAAAGTACATATAATTTTTTTATTTGTATGTAGTCTTTCTTTTTTCATCCTGTAAAATTTCCGTTGCATGGTGCGCGCGTATTGTAAAAATTTACTTACGCTTTATTTTTTATAAAGTGCCTAAATAAGTATAACTTTAAAACATTGTTACCAGTAAGCTATTATTAAACAGCAGGTATTTTAATTTTTGAATGCATTTTTAAATGATCTGCTCTAGAATAGTTCCAATAAAATTTCGTGTTCGTGTTTATATGATTTAGTGTGTGAAAGCTATCAAAAAATTTGCCCTTGCCTATAAATTATGCTTTTATGATGCAATAGTGCACTTGATATTTAGTTTTATTCTTGAATAAAATTTGTTTTTATTGGAAATTATTTAGCAATTTTATGTGTATTTGCTGAGAATTAGAAAAATTTATTTATGAACCTTAACTTTTAATCACAATCGGCCTGTAGAATATAATTTTTTAAAAGAATGCCAAAAATAATATTTAAATAAAGAGCAGAAAAATTGTCTTGCTATATTTAAGTTCTTTTTATACTATTAAATATTCAAAACTTTAGTAATTATATTAATATTACTCTCATATACGATTACTTTAGTCCGTTATATATTATTTAATTAGGTTAAATATAATGTTTCCTTCCTAATAAAATTTAAAGGCTTTCCCACAATTTTTTGTAGTGCGTCGTATTACCCGAAAATTGTCATATTACCAGAAGTTGCGCGTAAAAGGAAGCATTGTGTTATGTCTAGTTTTTGTTTTTATACCGGTAAAATAAGAACAAGTTTTATTTACAAGTAATATTAATATAATGCAGTGCGCACAATTGCTCTTGCAGCTCAATGTATCGTTAATTTACCAATTGGTAGGCTTTTATTTTAGGGTAGGCCCTGTCCCCTCACTGTCCCCTCACTGTCTCCTCACTGTCCCCTCACTGTCCCCTCACTGTCTCCTCACTGTCCCCTCACTGTCCCCTCACTGTCTCCTCACTGTCCCCTCACTGTCCCCTCACTGGCCCCTCACTGGCCCTTCACTGTCCCCTCACTGTCCCCTCACTGTGCCCTCACTGTCCCCTCACTGTCCCCTCACTGTCCCCTGACTGTCCCCTGACTGTCCCCTCACTGTCCCCTCACTGTCCCCTCACTGTCCCCTCACTGTCCCCTCACTGTCTCCTCACTGTCCCCTCACTGTCCCCTCACTGTCCCCTCACTGTCCCCTCACTGTCCCCTCACTGTCCCCTCACTGTCCCCTCACTGTCCCCTCACTGTCTCCTCACTGTCCCCTCACTGTCCCCTCACTGTCCCCTCACTGTCCCCTCACTGTCCCCTCACTGTCCCCTCACTGTCCCCTCACTGTCCCCTCACTGTCTCCTCACTGTCCCCTCACTGTCCCCTCACTGTCCCCTCACTGTCTCCTCACTGTCCCCTCACTGTCCCCTCACTGTCCCCTCACTGTCCCCTCACTGTCCCCTCACTGTCCCCTGACTGTCCCCTCACTGTCCCCTCACTGTCTCCTCACTGTCCCCTCACTGTCCCCTCACTGTCCCCTCACTGTCTCCTCACTGTCCCCTCACTGTCTCCTCACTGTCCCCTCACTGTCCCCTCACTGTCCCCTCACTGTCTCCTCACTGTCCCCTCACTGTCCCCTCACTGTCCCCTCACTGTCTCCTCACTGTCCCCTCACTGTCCCCTCACTGTCCCCTCACTGTCCCCTCACTGTCCCCTCACTGGCCCCTCACTGGCCCCTCACTGTCCCCTCACTGGCCCCAAAGCAGAAGCGCGGAATGAGATCCCTGCTGTGTCGCTGGCCGCCTCGTGTCTCTTCGCTTCTCCTCTCATCGCCTCGCGCCAGTGGGCGCCTACCTTTACGTCAGACGAGAAGCCTCCCCCCCCCCACGCCATTCTTCTTATTTTCATATACCAACATGGCGGACTTTGTTTGTACTTGTATCCGCTGTTCTGGCCTGCTTTATTAACGACTGTAGCTAAACTGTTCGGAAGAAAATTAGAACAAAATATTACTGGTTTATATGTGTACTGAAATTCCAAAAGGAATCTTCATAATACAAACGTAATGACACGAGTTGGCGTTTTCCTCCAATCTAAGCTCCAACACAGGCACAGCTGACGGCCGCCATACACATGTTCCACCTGTGTGTTTGCCTAATCTGCGCGCCGCGAGGACTGAGTGGCGTCACAGGTGTGTGTCGATGGGCTAGAGAGTGGGGACTAGATGACTGAGGAAGTTTCGGTGGCCTGGTTTACTCGGTAGTGGACTACGAGGTACCAGCCGCCTGCCTGCGTCGCTGCGACGAGGTGGGCACGCCCTTTAAGAAACCGAACTTTCGCTAAATTGCTACTTTTTTCTATTATGTGTAACATCTGAGCTCTCGGTATACAGAATTTTGGTAGGAATAGTTTCGTGAATTGAACAGAAATATGTAAGCACGGTGCTGTCATCTGTGGAGTTCTCAGTAAACGCGACAGACGTGATTCATCCGTAGTAGTATATAAATCGTTATGCGGAAACTGGTGCTGGTGCGTGGACTGGGATTGTGACCATACGGCGGCCATTTTTGGTGTCAAATTTCCTTAAACTTCCTCAAAATCAAACGAAAAATCCTCAAAACTCTTATAAATTTCCCTATTTCGAGGGGCAAATTCCCGTTTTTAGAGAAAATTTTCCACTTTCCCCTCAAAATATCCATGAAAAAGAAATTTCCTAAAAGTGGGGAAAATTTCCTCAGAGAGGAGCATTTTTACTCAAAAGCCCCAAAAGATGTCATGACGACCTTGAACTTAAACTTGAAATTATTTAATTTTTACAATAAAATTGCGAAAGAAAAAATAAACTAAAAAGTTTACTTCAATTTTCAGTTCTTTAATCAATTTCAGACTTCGCTTCGATTCCCGGCGAGAGTAAACATGTAATTTATGCAAGGAAATAATAAATCTACTTAATTATATTTTAAATAAATTTCTAATAACAATCTTGCTTACGTCACATTCGTCACATTATATTCCAGAACCTTCCGCCATTTGAAATTATGATGGCACGGTTGACATTTAAATTCGGTTATTGTTGTGCTAGAAAATCGACCAAAATTTTAAAATTGATAAAAAAATTAAAAAACAAAATGTTAATAAAAAGTCACCTGCGTCATGAAGACCTCGGCTCACACACGGTGAGGGTGAAAATAGCGATGTTTCCTTCCTCCACAGAAGCCACCGACAGACACCCCCCCCCCCCCCCTAATGCCACGGCAGATATTGCGTCAACCAGTAGATATAAGTAAAACCATCTTGGCTGCCATATTGAAATTCTGTAATCATTAAGCAAGAAATTTTGAATAAATTCCAAATTTCTTCAAAAAATCACTCATTAATTAACTGATTCGAATCGATTGAATTATGCCATCGCCTCGATCCTTGTTCGATACAAAAATATTTATTCTGGCAAAAAACACGTATTAGCTAAAACATCTTCAAAATCCTAAAACCGGCTTAAATTCCTCACCTACCAGCCTACAGTGAGCTGATGATGACATATTGACCAACATCTGGAAATTCATGATAATTAGCTTGGCTTATGGGTTGTAGCCGTATCCTTGGTGAATTATTCGCCAAGGACACGGCTACAACCCAGAAGCCAAGATACTTCAGACAATGGCTGTGAAAGCCTGCGGACATTATTCATAATAATTAACCTAGAAATTCGGGAATAATTCCCAAAATTAAAAAAAAAATCCTATTAATATTATGATTGATTCGATGAAATAATGTCCACGGTTTGATACCAGTTTTATACAGAGCTAATTAAATTTATTTATTATATATGAAACAGTCTAAGGTCCGGGGTACAATAACTGAAACACATCAGTATCACACGTAAAAGCAGGACAGAGGAGAAAAGTCATAGAACACACGCACACACGAAGTGCTAGTCACTCACGTGCTAAGGACCATGTGTTCGATACCTGCAGCAAGCATGGGAGCAAAGCACGTCAGCCAACAGGAAGACTTGGACCCCAGAAGCACCGAGACGCCCTATACGCGCAACACGCCGCTCCGAGGCCATCGTGCTGACAGTAACAACACTGTTGCAATCATATCCCAGTACCTACATGAAAAGTACTAGTTGGGATCGCTTCAAAGTACGAAAAACGGAACGAGAGTACAAAAACAGCCTACAAAAGTAAAATTGCCACCCCGAAAAAAATGTTGTATTGCTTGTGATCTAACACAGAGCAGAACCCAGCGCATATGGAACATAAAAACACCGTCACGAAAAATAAAAAAAAAAACAGCAAATCTTCACATATGCCAAGCGAATCCCAACCACATGACATTTATTTTTTTAATATTCGGCGAACATTTTTAACAGATCATGTACAATATCAGGCGTTCAAAAACCAGGTAAAACAAGGCCAATCATGATACGACTTTATACTTAAAGATGCACAATAAAAAAAGGAAGCACATTTGGATGCACATTGATAAAGTAAGTACATTTGGAAGCACTTTCAAAAAAGGAAACACATTTGGAAGGATATTAAAAAAAGGCAGCACATTTAAAAACACATTAAAAAAAAGAATCACATTTGGAAGTACATTTACAAAAGGGAAGCTGCATTCCGAAAACCCAGTCTTAGTTAGAAATAAGATTTCGAGAAATAACAAAAAGAGGGTTGTCTGTAAAGTCGGTTTACGGACGATAATTTAACGTGATAACGTCATAAGAAAAAATTGATGAAAAATTGCATTCTTTTTAATTTTCAAATATTATTTACAGTTTTTGAAAATTTAATTTAAATAATTTGTTTAAATATAATCAGGAACAATTAGTTAGAAAGCCCGCCTTAACCTGATTTATATTAGAGAAGATTTTCTCGCACGGTGGTTGGCCGGTTCTTGCACGCTCGGTTCAAGCGGAACGTGACTATTTTTCGTGCGTGCAGCCGGCGTTCATCGATTTATAAGACGTTATAACGTCAAAATTATTTTTAAATCCAAAAGTTCATTAATTTTTAAATTTTAAACACATGTAATTATTGTATGTAGCCCGCTTCCCTCTGTTCTTTGCGAATGAAGGCTACTTTGTTGATGTGCTTGTAGTTCCCTCCACTATTCGATGGCCGCAGCAGTCTCAGACGATCGACCAATATGCTAGGATCTTCCCATGAGTATAACTTATCTCTTGTGTTGCCATCATCTTCCTGTAATTATTGTTGTATATTTAATATCTCTGAAGTCAAGTATTTTAATATCGTCCGCATAGTAAGTATCGTCCCAGTTATCATCGTAAGCTTGATCCAAATAATTTATTTAATTATGGTGTTTCCATAATTTTGGCCTAATGGCTGCAGCAGAGTTTTGGATCTTGACAGCTTTAGGTGCTTTATCACAGTCTTTGGTCTTGTCCCCAGCTTCAGAGTCATCATCGCCACCATCGTAGAAGTCAGCATCTTCATTTGTATTATTGTAAAAATTCGAAACCCTTGATGTTCAAGCTTCTTCATTATCTACATGATTATTTTTTAAGTTTCCATCATTTTTCCAAAATTCGGAGGATCTACTTCAGATGTCCTTGAATGTATTCTCAATTTTATGGTAATGATATTTACATTATCCTCAGATTTCCTTAAATCATCGTCATTCAATTCAATTTAATTCAATTCAATTTCAGTTCTTCGTCGAGATCAGGAAAGCAATGAACATTATCATGTTCAAGACAAGGAAAATTATTGTCGTCATGTAGCACACACTGCTTTAGAATAGTAGCTCCATCGTTGTCCTCTATCATGTAAGTAGGCTTGGCTTTACAAGTTCTGCCTTTCTTTTGAAGCTCTCTCTTCACGTAAATGACTTGCTACACCGAACACAACTTATTATTTTGCGTAGTGTGTTATTAACAGAGTAATTTTTCTCGCTTTGACTGACGTTCTTTCTCAGGAAAAATTCGTTGCTGCAGAAATTACACCTGTGTCCTTTCGATAACGCTCCAGGCATCGAATTATGGTCCACACTAGTTTTTCGGACTAATAACAGATGCAAATTGAGAGTTTTAAATTCAAAAAATTAACTCATATAGAATTTTTAATAATTCATCAGCTGGGTGAATAAGATAAAAGTTAAATCTTTCCAAAATACACTTGTGTTTTCCCAAATACTTAGCAAAGCCTATATTTGAAGGATTGATGCAGTCTCTGTCAGGCAGAACACTGAACCGCAGACTCGCTTGCCTGGTGATAAGTACGGAGTTACTTCGAGTCTCCTGAAGAATACCAAGTTTTATTGACCTGCTCACGAGCTGGTAAGTGTGTAAAATGATAATGTGCATATAAAACATAAGTTTGATATTTTATGATAGTTCATTAATATATTTTTTTATTTAAATATTTTTTTAATTTTTAACATGAGTAAAATATACGTTAGGATAACAGATAAATTAAATTTAAAATAAAAGTGACGTAAATAACAGCAGTTAAAAATTCGTAGCAAAATTGGCAGCATACAACATCAACTGTAAAGAAAAAGTATATTGATATTTTGCTTGCTTAAATTTATCTTTTTTTTATATTTTCATTGTTGGATCGTTTTTTTTTTGTATCTGAGTTTTATTAACATGTGTAATACTGTCTTTGGCATGTTTTTTGACTCATGAGAGGCAACTTAAAATTCCATTAAATATCTATGTATAGTGGTGTGTACTATATAAAAATATCGGCGGAGATATCACTTGTGCGCAAGATCGTTTGTACTCAAAACAACGATTGCAATGACTCAAGGTTAACAACTGAGAGATGGACTCAAAATAGCACCCCATGAACTTTAAAAAAATTATAATATAAAAAAATTCTTGTAATTATGTAAGTACTACAATAACTCTACAAAAATTAAAAATATTTACTATAAATTACTAAACAAACATAAATGATATTACAAATGCACGAGGTTTTTAATGCCTTTTACACTTAACCTAGTTGAAAACACTTTGAGAGGGTCTAGCACGCCTGCATCACACACGAAACAAGATTGATGACACGAGAGAGCGGGGGAATAATGCAGTCACTAAAATGGGTAATTAATCACGGCACGATGACTCTCCCAGTTAACATCCATGGAAGGTTGCTTGATCATCCCAATTTGACCACGGGATGAACGAGTGGAGAGAGGACAAACAAAGCGACCGATTTTTGAAGTTAAGAGGGCTGCTGTATGGACTTGTCGCGGGTGACATATTGGATAAATGGATGGTTCGCACGTGTTTTCTTCCAGCGCAGGGGGAGCTCAGTGGAGTCGGTGACGTGTTAGGGAAGCAGGCGTGCTAACAGGTTGCATAGCCTACGCTCTGCTTTATTACGGAACTTCTCTTTCCTTCCATCATCGATTCTAGCGAACCGCAGTGCACTTGTACTACACACGTGGCTTTTGACAGTTCACAAACCTCTACCGCTCGTGAGAATTCCTGTTGAACTGTCACCCGCTCTCCCTGTCTACACTTCGGACTGTAGAGAACTGTGAGCGGAGGAAGTGGATCAAGTCGAACTAAACAGCTGTCTCGGGTTATGGCATCCACAGTTAAAATATAAGCTTAGATAATGCTGGCGAGAATTTATTGGAATTGTAAGAAAGCATTCGGGAACCGAAAATATCCAGATGGTCTTGCCTGCTGTTTATACTTGAAAGTCACGTGCTGGATAATCTCGAAGATTGCTAAGGAACAAGAAATATTTCAACTGATAAGAAAATAATATTTGAATTGATTGTTTATTTTCAATTAGCCAACTGACGGTTTTTTTCACATGATATTCAATTTCTTTATTTATCCTTATTTTCATTATAGGATTTTTACTAAACTTTTGAAGTGGTTACTATTACGTTTATTTCCTCGACGTAAGTCACCATGTGCTTACTACACATAAAATTAACACATTAAAACATAACAAATAGTGTTTTTTATTTATAAATTCCAGCTTTGTACTCGGCAAAGTCTAACGTAAGATATCATTTAGTATTTTAATCTCGTCAAACGTTTTCAACTGAACTTGGTTATCTCTCACTACTCTTGGTTTACCATTTCGAAAGTGATTGGTAAAATATTTCAAACTAGGTTTATCACTTCAATGCTTATTAAAAGCGCACTATAATCGCAACATGTGTCTGCACGTGGGTTGCTTGGATTCATTAACACTGACGAATAATTATCATATGGAAGGAACGTTGTAACTTCGCTTTCAATGTATTTTGTATAAAAATGTAACTTTATGTGTCAATAAGGGTCATAACAACATTGGTAGCTAATGGAACATCGACCTTAAGTGCATGAGACAGAGCGATGCTGGCGCTCTCTAGGAACAAACAGCAGAAACTAAAATGGTGGTATCCAAGATGGCGGCCTGCAGCAGATGAAAACAAGGTGGTGGACATGACTTCAGATTCGAAGAAAGTGTCTGTGATGTCAGATCAAAGACGGCAGACGTGAATTCAAAAGCCAAAATGGCGGAAAGTTCTACCGTAGTGAGAAGTGCTATGTTTGAGGAGTGGGGCACTCGATTTTAAGATCGCGGAATTTTGATGGTAAAAGGTCAAGGTTTAAGTTCAAGGTCAAGGTTAAACATAAACATAAAAGTTGAAGGTGAAAGGTCAAGGTCATCCAAGATGAGGGCGGTGACATCAGAATCCAAGATGGCGGAAAGTCAAGACCCGCTCCACGCTCCACGTCCTTGGATCCAGAGTCTGTCTTCCCTATTCCCTAATACTTCACCGTAAACAGAACCTACATTACCTCTATGTAAGCTTTTGGACATACGCCATTGCTAAGCACTTTTTCTGTAGAAGAAAACTAAAAATACCCAAAAGCAAAAACACAAACTAAGCAAAAAATTGCTGTTGTCAACAGGATATAAACACCACATAATATTCCATAACAGGAATATGGTCAACAAACAAAGAAAAACAAAGAAAATTGGACTAAGAGAACGAAAAAAAACCCACAAATGATGACAGCACAAAAATATTGAACCCAAAAAAATTCAGCCAAACAGTTGAAACGAGACAAACACACGACAAAACGAAAAGACGAAACAAACACAATATTTTTCCAAAACAGAAACAAGCGACGTTTCGGGAACTGCTATCTGCTCCCGTCCTCAGGCAGAGACGAACATGGTACGAAAACAGGCGCGACTGAGTGTTTGTTTCGTCTTTTCGTTTTGTCGTGTTTTTGTCTCGTTTCAACTGTTGTGCTGAATTTTTTGGGTTCAATATTTTTGTGCTGTCATCATTTGTGGTTTTTTTTTCGTTCTCTTAGTCCATTTTTCTTTGTTTCTTTGTTTGTTGACCATATTCCTGTTATGGAATATTATGTGGTGTTTATATCCTGTTGACAACAGCAATTTTTTGCTTAGTTTGTGTTTTTGCTTTTGGGTATTTTTAGTTTTCTTCTACAGAAAAAGTGCTTAGCAATGGCGCATGTCCAAAAGCTTACATCAAGTCATGCACTTCCATTGCACAAATCTTTCAAAGATAACTACATTACCTCGATAGCCGAGTATGCAAGTTCAACAGGTTGATAATTGTAACAAGCTCGCACACAAAGTAAATACTTTAAAAAAATAAAAAATGGTTTAGGTAAAATAATTATTTGTTTGTATCCTAATGTAATAGATGCATGTTAATTTTTACGTAAGCTTAAATTTACCCATAAATTATAGCGGCAAATGAAATTGATTGCTTGATTTTCTGCTATATGAAGAACTAAATAATAGTTTTAAATTAAATTTATTTATTTTAATTCACAATCTAAATTTTTACATTTTTCTTAGAAAACCAAAGTTAAACTGAAAAATAACCAAAAAAAAAAAAGCTGATTACGTATTTCTGGAAAAATAAATTAAGAAGTTTGCACTGCAGTCACAATCATACAGACATAAAAAAATATTTAAGGTAGTATACTAAATAATTTATTTAGATAAAGAATTGGCACAAATATAATATGTGATATGACTCAAAACTAACAACATTTCAAACTAAAATCTATTTTACCAAAAAATTCTTTAAAGGAGAAAATGTAGATTTTTAAACGAAAGTGTTATTTGATCTTGGTGGTTTACTTTGGACGTAAATAAATTCAGTTATTTAGTTACTTTCTGTGTTGAAATGATCTTAAATTTTTAAATTATGAATCCCAAATGAGTAAACATGTAATTTAAAGTAAACTCAACTGAATTGAAAGCATAGGTTTATTTTTTATCACCGGGAATTCCAAGTTAATAATTTGTTGATCTGTTTTGAAACTAGAGCATGTTTGCTAAACACTGTGTTCCAGTTTGAAGACAGCACGGGGCGGGCAGCGGCGCGCGTGCTGCTGGTTGCGGCCGCAGCAGGGGCGGCAGGGGTATTGATCGTCGTGCGGGCTGCCTGTCCCCGCAGGGGCTGTGTCAGGCCGCTGGTCCTCTGCGCATGCGCAGTAGCCCGCTCTGCCCGACCCTGGCCGGGACACACGCAGCCCACCTGCAGCAACATTTCATCTCACTCAATTGTTGTTTCATGTTTTCTTTCAACTGGACCAACCTGTAGCACACACGCCCTGCACCATTCGACTCACAATAAACGTTACACAGTCGGATTTGTTCCTTTTATCAGTTTTCATATATTTTTGAAGTTTCCATTTTGCAGTGTTGATCCTAATTTTCGTCGCTCTGTAACGATCCGATGAATCCAAAATAAGATTTTTTTTGTATACTAACAAAACATTCAAAAACTGGTTAAATTTCGTTTGCCTGTGCGTTTGTTTACCTTTGTGCACAACGAAACATACATTACGGTGACTTGAAGCTTTTGGACATACGCCATTGCTAAGCACGTGCATGTGCTTAGCAATGGCGTATGTCCAAAAGCTTACATCAAGTCATGCACTCCAATTGCACAAATCTTTCAAAGATTATGTACATTACGGTGTGGTTACTACGAAGATTCAGTTATTTGAAATGATGAAGAACCTTTCGTTTATTTGAGTTAATTTCGACGTTCAAAAGTCCGCAAATTTACTGTAATTTCTAACGGTGTACTTGTTCCAGCGATGAAGCACGTAGACCGTAGACGCAGGAAAGAAAATTCACTTATCGAGTGTTTTCCGAACACATGTGACATGAGTGGACCACGCCAGAGGAGCTGCCGGCGGAAACGCAGGGGGCGAAGGGGAGTGTGCCACCCTCACTGGTCGCTTCCTCTGGCCGCATCTCGGCAACATGGCGGCCACCCTGTGCGCACACACGTCCGACAACACACGGCGAATTTAGAATTCATACAAACTCTTGCACATACGCCACTGCAGTTCTGCACTGTTTGTCGTGGGAACAATTCAAGAACGCAAATTAACAAATAAAAGCGAATAAAAAACCCCACAGGGAGCAAGCCTATATCAGCTATGTCAAGCAGATAAACCCAACGATGAAACTCAACCGCTATTTCGGACAACACAACGACGACAGTACAGACGAAAACATTCAAACTTGAATGTCAGACACACAAGAGTTCCGTTGAAGGAATTTAGACATGACAAATGAATACAGCGGCACGGACGAGCACACTGGACTAACAACGACGAGACACTAGTGGTGTAGCTTCGCCGGTCAGAGCCCTGGTGCTGGGGTCGCTGTCCGCCATCTTGGATCGTGAAGTCACGGTGGCCGTATTGGATGACCTTGGCCTTCAAAATTTGCCATAAATTCGCCGGAAATGTTCAGTTTTTAAAAGAAAAAAATAGCCAGTCATGGGAACTGTCAACAGAAGTGAAAACTTAAAACTTTGTTTTTAAATGTGTAATATGACATCATTTCTACGTCAAATGTACGTAAGAAAATGATTTTGGTATTATATCAGTACGATGTCAGCATGATATCATTTATCCTTACATCATTTTTGACGTGACAACGTCTAATAAATCGATGAACGCCGGCTGCACGCACGAAAAAGTGTCCCACTACGGATGTCCCACTACGGATGTGTCCTGTTTGCTCATTGTACACATGCGTGGCATTTCTCTTCCACTCGATTGGAACAACCATCGATTTGACTTTTCAATCATATTTTCGTCGTTTGAATTATTAATATTATGTAATTTAACGATCGTCCAACGATTTTCAGCACAATCGGTACGGTTATTTAAAAGTAATGTTGAATATTCACCTACGTTTTGAACCAACAATGGTGTTTTACAGTTACACATAATAATTCAAATTACACCCGGGATCTTTTGCACAATGTTTTAAAAAATATTGTAACACATTATAAATAAGTTTGGTGTATTTGGGATGCGTATTTGTTATAAAATCGTGTTATAAAAACGAAATAATATTATTCCCCTACCGTGAGCAAAATTTTTATAACTATATGTATAACATCTGAAACTATTATTTTTCAAGTATGGCCTCGTGGCAGTGCAGTCAGCATCGCTAACTTCCATTCCAAAGATTGTCGGTTCGAATCCCGGCAGCTGCTCAATTTGTTTTATGTACTTGTAAAAATAAGTACGGTGCACGCAACATTTCAAAAGTAATAAATAGGCTATATTTGAATTAATGAATACAAATAAAAATAAATTTATTAATTAAATTGTACATTTCATTTCACTCCTTTGTATCCATACAAAATAGTGATAATTCAATAAAAATGATTCAATTTTATTCATAAAAGTATGCAGAGGTAGATTTTATCATACAAAAGAAAGAAAAATTAAAAAATATTTCCTTCCTCAAAGAATATAATATTTTTAATGCCTAAATGGTTTGGTTGCAAAAACCTATTACGGCTCAGCCTCAGGCCGAATATGATATTTCCTTTTCTTCTGGATCAATCATTTCATCAATGTTTTGTGATGACGTTGTCACGTTAAACTATCGTCCGTAAACCGACTTTACAGACAACCAATATTTTTGTCACAACAGATGTCAGTGGTATGTAAAAATTACGTAAAAATACATTACCCAGCTATGACTTACCAGTGATGTCCGACCTAGGTCATGTATTCACGTGGTCAAATTAACTTCACTTACTGCTACTACAGCATGTCGGTGATGCGAACCCATCAGTTTTGCCCCTACCAAAAACCGCTCCACGCGGCTAAAGAAGTTTTCACTTCAAAAGAACTTAAATCCACAAATAATCAACATTACATCACATAAATAAATAACCTGAAATTTGAAGAAATTCACTACTTGAATAAATAAACAAAAGAAAAACATAACCTCACCTTAACTACCTACTAAAAAAATAGCCAATAGGCCTACTCGCAATATATACCACACAATAACGTTAAAATTCCTTGGAAAATAAAATAAAATAAAATGAAAAACTTATAACTTTAAAAATAGAATAAATTAAGTTTTATCCTTGAAAAATAAAAAAAAACTATGAACTTAATCCACAAATAATCAACATTCACTGCGTAAAAAATAAACAAAATAAAATCGCTGAACGCGGTCAATTTAACTTCACGTACTGCTACTACAGCATGTCGGTGACGCGAACTCAAGATTTTACCCATCCAAAAAATGAGTCCAACACGCACATGATACAGTCGAGTATATACAATGTATTAGTGTATATATGCGTATACAAGTACACAGACCGCTGCGCGTCGCCAGTCTGGCGCAACACGTCACTAGCATGTCGGTGACGCGAACCCATCAGTTTTGCCCCTACCAAAAACCGCTCCACGCGGCTAAATAAGTTTTCACTTCAAAAATCCACTAAAAAAAAAAAAAAAAAAAAAAAAAAAAAAAAAAAAAAAAAAAATCTGTAAAATAAAAAATTCAATTATAGAGTGAAAAAATTGTAAAATTTTCAAAAATTGGAAATGCCTCGAAATAATTTATAATATAAATAACTAAAATTCCCCAAAGTGGGTTAAATTCCCCGTCGACAAGTCTCCCTAAGCCGCGTAGGTAATGAATGACCTCGACTGTATGGATGTCGTGGCCGCAATTCTTTAATTATGATGTAATTGTTGCTATTATCGTTATCGTCGCAGAGTTGAAACTCAGTAATTATTATAAAAAAAATCAGGACAATTTTAAAACTTAGAAATAATAATTAATCAAATTTAAATAAAAATATATTTCGCAATTTTGATAGTATGACGTCACATTCGCCAATTTGAAACTCTGTAATTATTATCCAAACAATTCTGAATTATTTAAATTATATACATATTATTTATTGTAATTCTAATAAAATTTCAATTGAAAACCGCACTTACGTCATGGAGTCTTCGTCAAAAAAAATGGCGACGGATATTTCCTCCACTGATAGACTGACTTACCAACCACTTACACCAATGCATACCTATATTACATCGGCCAGTATGAAGTAAGTCCGCCATCTTGGATCCGCCATCTGGTTTTCGTCTGCTGGAGGCAGCCAATTTGGAATTTGATATCAGAGCCGCCATCTTGTTTTAGTTTGCCGGAGGCACCCATCTTTATTTTCAGTACTTGCTACCAGAAGTGCTAGTGTCATGTAGTGCACACTTTATCTGCTAGAGAGTGCTGCCACCATATTAGTTTATTTTTTCGTGCTAGAGTGCAGCAGTAATTATTACTGTGGCATCCGCCATCTTGTCGAC
The DNA here is from genome assembly GCF_032445375.1 of Bacillus rossius redtenbacheri. Taxonomy (NCBI): domain Eukaryota; kingdom Metazoa; phylum Arthropoda; class Insecta; order Phasmatodea; family Bacillidae; genus Bacillus; species Bacillus rossius. The sequence goes on from NC_086331.1 coordinate 134,095,046, forward strand.
CATCATGGCCGCAATCTTGAAAATCTGTAATTATTTAACTAAAAATTCTAAAAAATTCCAAAAATTCATAAAAAAACATTTATTAATATATTAATTGATTAGATTTATTTAAGTACTTGGTTTGAAAAATTATTACTCTAGGTAAAAAAAACGCAAATGTAATAAAACAAGTTAAAAATCCTAAAAAAAAACCGGCTTAAATTACGCACCTACCAGCCTCCAGTAAGCCGATAATGCTACCTTGTCATCCATCTTGGAAAAATGTAATTATCTAGCTAGAAATTCCGGAAAAAATCCAAAAATCACCCAAAAATCTGTAATTAATGTATTGATTGGATAGATTTATGTTCTTGATTCGATCTCTGCTCGACCCAAAAATGATTATTTTAGTTAATAAAAACTTATTTAATAAACAATAATCAAAATCCTAAAGCGGCTTAAATTGCTCACCTACCATCCTCTAGTAAGCCAACGATGACATATTTTAGCTGAGGTTTGAGGCCTACACCAAGTGATAAAAATTGCAATATCTCTACGGGGTTTTAACCATCTTCGTGCATTTCAAGCCCCTGACAGTTTCGGGGAACAAAAAGGAAAAACGTCCCTCAAAACTGGACTTTTTCCTTCGAAAAAATGAATATTAAGAGTACATATAATTGGTCAATATCACTGAAACGACTGCTCTTTTTGTCCGGCTCGTGATGATTGACAGTTCTTGTAGCCGTGCGTTTAGAGGCGTCACACGTGGAAGTCTCGAATCCGTTAACCTTCGAAAAATATTTGACTTATTTCAAAATTTACAAGAACCTTTGTACGAACTAGCACTGAGCACTTTTTACGTTACAAGTAGCAATGCCAAAAAATATATATATAAAATATGGTGGTCGGAAAGAGTAGTTCGCCTAGCTAGTAGTATATCCTAGTGTACAACCATCGAAATACCGGACAGAATATCGGATTAAAAGATGAAGGTGACAATGGAGGTGAGTAGCTTCAGGTCATAGTTATTAAGCTATGGACATGCCCTCAATTAGCAAGCTTCATAGTCCTATAATAAATATCAGTATCAGATATCAGTATAAACTATCGTATCAGATACTACACACTAATTAAATAAAATTATCTGGCGTATTCAACGGCGTAAAATACATTGTCAATAAAGAATAAAATTACTTTCTTGTTGTTATATCTGCTTGGCACGAAACAAATTTTTCCTTAAAAATAATCATCATAAATTGAATATTTATTTCTCTAAATATTGATAATATTTTCATATTAGTTTATGAATTTTAATTTGTAAATATTATTAATATTTTATTTTCAAAAATGGTGGTTTTACCTTTTCACAATATGTTGAAACTTTTCAAATAAAGACAATTGTGAAAACATAATTCTAAAATACAATCTGAGGGAAGTGACAAGTAATTTAAATTAAATTTCCAAGTAAAAAAACGCTTTAAAGGTTTTACGCTTCCATAACATTGCCACATTTTAACAAAAATTAATTCTTTTCCTTATTTTTAAACGTACGATGGTCTAAAATACGAATCAGTTAATATAGCATGACCAAACCCGTTGAACTTGTACAGTTGTTTTTTTTAACTTTTATTAGTAACATTTCTCAAAAATTTTCAAAGCTTCTCCAAACATGTAAAAGTACCTATCTTGGATTTGTTTATTAATTAAATTCAAAGTTTAACCCACAATCTCATAACATATAGGCCTAGCTACCCAAGATTTTTTTTTTTCAATATTAATATTGGCTATTTTTAAGAAAATATCTATCATTATCTAAACGAAAATTTGATACGTATCTAATGAATGTCTAAATAAAATATTATGAACTATTTTATTTGGAAAAAGTTTTAAAAACACATGATTACCAAACTAATTAAAACTTTTTATTGCTATTTTTAAGGTTAATTATATATTGTCTGTGAGTGGTTCCCAAAGTAAAGTTATCTATAGTAATGATAAATATACGTATTTTTATTAAATACTGTATTTTATTTATTTTGTTTTTAAATATCAAAATGTATCTTAAAATATATTTTGCATATTACGTCACAGTAATAAAATTAGCACTTAAAAAATGCGATATTTAGCCTTCGCAGTCGTTTTCCGGTGCTCCTACTTTTCTTCGATAATAATATTCAAGATCTGCCTAATAATTGTCACGTGGGTGGGTTCTTATAAGTAATACGTAAATATTAGTTTAAAACTAATATATGAAGTGTTATCAACAAAAGCTGATCAGTAACACTGGATCCATGTTTAAGTAAGGCTTTACTACGACTTAAAATAGCAACGAAGTGGGAGCTTAGTTTTGATTAAAATGATTGTGATAGATGTACATATCATTTTGTTGCAAACATTTTTCTTTTAAATATTTAATCTTAACCATATTCTTGAAAATATGAAGAAAAAAAATAAGGGGAGGGAAATCAAAAGGATAAAAAAAATATAAATTTAACCTAAAATGACAGAAAATTCAGAAAAATGTAAAAAAGTAACCTATTCAATTTTTTTATATAAGAGATGAAAAGTCTAATATTTTATTTGCTAATTTTAGGGTTGTAAGAGTCCAGAAGACAATGACGACATTAAAAAAACAGTTATTTTCGCAGTTTAGGGCGAAATAATGACGCGGTACGTCACTAGCTGCATGGATGCAACTATTGGGAAGCTGTTAGAAGTGAAATATCACCTCCCGCCGGCCTGACAACAAAAACACCGGCTATGCGCCCAGGATGGAGGCGGGTCATTGCCGCGGGCTTGTGCTGCCGACTCGGTCTCAGATCCGCCCCGGCCGAGAGTAAACATCACCTGCTAACACCCCGCTATCAGCTACCCCTGCTCAAACACGCGACCCCGCGGCCCAATAACCGTCATTCCGATCCCCTAATGAAACACATTTATTGAATTATTTTGGCTCTAGGGCGAGAAGATATGCTTTATGCGAACACTCTCCATCCAGACGTTTCTCAAAGTCACGCTATCGCACGGCTCTTTGATAACTAATCATTTTCCGGAAGAACGTCAATGACGGAAAAACGTATCGTTTCGTGAAATACGTTGAATACTACACTAAAATTTGGGTTTTTCTTGATAAAATATAATAGGCATAAAATTATCCTTCATTAACACAGATAGACAAACATTGAAAGCCATCTTGTACCTATACTGTGCTACTTCAGTGTCCTTGCTTTTGATCCCGTGCTATAATTCACAAAGTGATTATTTAATAAATTTTTACTAACTTCACTTTGCATTTGCCATTGTTTTAACCAGTACCCTATAGTCGATTATGTAAGTTAGTTTATATTATATATATATTTTTTTGAAATTGGTTATAGATTTTAAAACTTTTGTCTTATTTTAAAATAGTTGTTTGAAATTAAGTTCGATGTCTTTACTCAGATGAGATGTTATGAGAGAAAAGAGGGGTAAAACCTTTTATTAAACAGGATATTTTACCTCGAAAGAAGAGAAATATTTCCTTAAAAAAGGCAAATGTTTAGTTATCAAAAGTAAATTTTAGTTATTCTTTGAGAAAAAAAGGGGTATTAAATAAAGATGAAAGATCACTGAAATGCAATATGGCGGCCGGTCATTAAGTGCTTTTAACTCCTGACCATGGCGCATGAGGCTGGACGCAAGCAGTGGCGTATGTTGGTGGTAAACAGCGACGGCGGGTTGATGAAAGCACGTGTTTGCCAGGACGGCTCGGACTGGACGCGAGCAGTGGCGGGTGTTGGGGGTAAACAGCGACGGCGGGTTGATGAAAGCACGTGTTTGCCAGGACGGCTCGGACTGGACGCGAGCAGTGGCGGGTGTTGGTGGTAAACAGCGACGGCGGGTTGATATAAGCACGTGTTTGCCAGCACAGCTCGGACTGGACGCGAGCAGTGGCGGGTGCTGGTGGTAAACAGCGACGGCGGGTTGATGAAAGCACGTGTTTGCCAGGACGGCTCGGACTGGACGCGAGCAGTGGCGTATGTTGGTGGTAAACAGCGACGGCGGGTTGATGAAAGCACGTGTTTGCCAGGACGGCTCGGACTGGACGCGAGCAGTGGCGGGTGTTGGTGGTAAACAGCGACGGCGGGTTGATGAAAGCACGTGTTTGCCAGGACGGCTCGGACTGGACGCGAGCAGTGGCGGGTGTTGGTGGTAAACAGCGACGGCGGGTTGATATAAGCACGTGTTTGCCAGCACAGCTCGGACTGGACGCGAGCAGTGGCGGGTGCTGGTGGTAAACAGCGACGGCGGGTTGATGAAAGCACGTGTTTGCAAGGACGGCTCGGACTGGACGCGAGCAGTGGCGGATGTTGGTGGTAAACAGCGACGGCGGGTTGATATAAGCACGTGTTTGCCAGCACAGCTCGGACTGGACGCGAGCAGTGGCGGGTGTTGGTGGTAAACAGCGACGGCGGGTTGATATAAGCACGTGTTTGCCAGCACAGCTCGGACTGGACGCGAGCAGTGGCGGGTGCTGGTGGTAAACAGCGACGGCGGGTTGATGAAAGCACGTGTTTGCCAGCACGGCTCGGACTGGACGCGAGCAGTGGCGTGTGTTGGTGGTAAACAGCGACGGCGGGTTGATGAAAGCACGTGTTTGCCAGCACGGCTCGGACTGGACGCGAGCAGTGGCGTATGTTGGTGGTAAACAGCGACGGCGGGTTGATATAAGCACGTGTTTGCCAGCACAGCTCGGACTGGACGCGAGCAGTGGCGGGTGCTGGTGGTAAACAGCGACGGCGGGTTGATGAAAGCACGTGTTTGCCAACACGGCTCGGACTGGACGCAAGCAGTGGCGTGTGTTGGTGGTAAACAGCGACGGCGGGTTGATGAAAGCACGTGTTTGCCAGCACGGCTCGGACTGGACGCGAGCAGTGGCGTATGTTGGTGGTAAACAGCGACGGCGGGTTGATGAAAGCACGTGTTTGCCAGGACGGCTCGGACTGGACGCGAGCAGTGGCGGGTGTTGGTGGTAAACAGCGACGGCGGGTTGATATAAGCACGTGTTTGCCAGCACAGCTCGGACTGGACGCGAGCAGTGTCGCGTGCTGGTGGTAAACAGCGACAGCGGGTTGATGAAAGCACGTGTTTGCCAGCACGGCTCGGACTGGACGCGAGCAGTGGCGTGTGTTGGTGGTAAACAGCGACGGCGGGTTGATGAAAGCACGTGTTTGCCAGCACGGCTCGGACTGGACGCGAGCAGTGGCGGGTGTTGGTGGTAAACAGCGACGGCGGGTTGATGAAAGCACGTGTTTGCCAGGACGGCTCGGACTGGACGTGAGCAGTGGCGGGTGTTGGTGGTAAACAGCGACGGCGGGTTGATGAAAGCACGTGTTTGCCAGCACAGCTCGGACTGGACGCAAGCAGTGGCGTGTGTTGGTGGTAAACAGCGCCGGCGGGTTGATGAAAGCACGTGTTTGCCAGCACGGCTCGGACTGGACGCAAGCAGTGGCGTGTGTTGGTGGTAAACAGCGCCGGCGGGTTGATGAAAGCACGTGTTTGCCAGCACGGCTCGGACTGGACGCAAGCAGTGGCGTGTGTTGGTGGTAAACAGCGCCGGCGGGTTGATGAAAGCACGTGTTTGCCAGCACGGCTCGGACTGGACGCGAGCAGTGGCGTGTGTTGGTGGTAAACAGCGACGGCGGGTTGATGAAAGCACGTGTTTGCCAGCACGGCTCGGACTGGACGCGAGCAGTGGCGTGTGTTGGTGGTAAACAGCGCCGGCGGGTTGATGAAAGCACGTGTTTGCCAGCACAGCTCGGACTGGACGCGAGCAGTGGCGTGTGTTGGTGGTAAACAGCGACGGCGGGTTGATGAAAGCACGTGTTTGCCAGCACAGCTCGGACTGGACGCAAGCAGTGGCGTGTGTTGGTGGTAAACAGCGCCGGCGGGTTGATGAAAGCACGTGTTTGCCAGCACGACTCGGACTGGACGCGAGCAGTGGCGTGTGTTGGTGGTAAACAGCGACGGCGGGTTGATGAAAGCACGTGTTTGCCAGCACGGCTCGGACTGGACGCGAGCAGTGGCGTGTGTTGGTGGTAAACAGCGACGGCGGGTTGATGAAAGCACGTGTTTGCCAGCACAGCTCGGACTGGACGCAAGCAGTGGCGTGTGTTGGTGGTAAACAGCGCCGGCGGGTTGATGAAAGCACGTGTTTGCCAGCACAGCTCGGACTGGACGCGAGCAGTGGCGTGTGTTGGTGGTAAACAGCGACGGCGGGTTGATGAAAGCACGTGTTTGCCAGCACGGCTCGGACTGGACGCGAGCAGTGGCGTGTGTTGGTGGTAAACAGCGACGGCGGGTTGATGAAAGCACGTGTTTGCCAGCACAGCTCGGACTGGACGCAAGCAGTGGCGTGTGTTGGTGGTAAACAGCGCCGGCGGGTTGATGAAAGCACGTGTTTGCCAGCACGGCTCGGACTGGACGCGAGCAGTGGCGTGTGTTGGTGGTAAACAGCGACGGCGGGTTGATGAAAGCACGTGTTTGCCAGCACAGCTCGGACTGGACGCGAGCAGTGGCGGGTGTTGGTGGTAAACAGCGACGGCGGGTTGATGAAAGCACGTGTTTGCCAGCACAGCTCGGACTGGACGCAAGCAGTGGCGTGTGTTGGTGGTAAACAGCGCCGGCGGGTTGATGAAAGCACGTGTTTGCCAGCACGGCTCGGACTGGACGCAAGCAGTGGCGTGTGTTGGTGGTAAACAGCGCCGGCGGGTTGATGAAAGCACGTGTTTGCCAGCACGGCTCGGACTGGACGCAAGCAGTGGCGTGTGTTGGTGGTAAACAGCGCCGGCGGGTTGATGAAAGCACGTGTTTGCCAGCACGGCTCGGACTGGACGCGAGCAGTGGCGTGTGTTGGTGGTAAACAGCGACGGCGGGTTGATGAAAGCACGTGTTTGCCAGCACGGCTCGGACTGGACGCGAGCAGTGGCGTGTGTTGGTGGTAAACAGCGCCGGCGGGTTGATGAAAGCACGTGTTTGCCAGCACGGCTCGGACTGGACGCGAGCAGTGGCGTGTGTTGGTGGTAAACAGCGACGGCGGGTTGATGAAAGCACGTGTTTGCCAGCACAGCTCGGACTGGACGCAAGCAGTGGCGTGTGTTGGTGGTAAACAGCGCCGGCGGGTTGATGAAAGCACGTGTTTGCCAGCACGGCTCGGACTGGACGCGAGCAGTGGCGTGTGTTGGTGGTAAACAGCGACGGCGGGTTGATGAAAGCACGTGTTTGCCAGCACAGCTCGGACTGGACGCAAGCAGTGGCGTGTGTTGGTGGTAAACAGCGCCGGCGGGTTGATGAAAGCACGTGTTTGCCAGCACAGCTCGGACTGGACGCGAGCAGTGGCGTGTGTTGGTGGTAAACAGCGACGGCGGGTTGATGAAAGCACGTGTTTGCCAGCACGGCTCGGACTGGACGCGAGCAGTGGCGGGTGTTGGTGGTAAACAGCGACGGCGGGTTGATGAAAGCACGTGTTTGCCAGCACAGCTCGGACTGGACGCAAGCAGTGGCGTGTGTTGGTGGTAAACAGCGCCGGCGGGTTGATGAAAGCACGTGTTTGCCAGCACGGCTCGGACTGGACGCGAGCAGTGGCGTGTGTTGGTGGTAAACAGCGACGGCGGGTTGATGAAAGCACGTGTTTGCCAGCACAGCTCGGACTGGACGCAAGCAGTGGCGTGTGTTGGTGGTAAACAGCGCCGGCGGGTTGATGAAAGCACGTGTTTGCCAGCACGGCTCGGACTGGACGCGAGCAGTGGCGTGTGTTGGTGGTAAACAGCGACGGCGGGTTGATGAAAGCACGTGTTTGCCAGCACAGCTCGGACTGGACGCAAGCAGTGGCGTGTGTTGGTGGTAAACAGCGCCGGCGGGTTGATGAAAGCACGTGTTTGCCAGCACGGCTCGGACTGGACGCGAGCAGTGGCGTGTGTTGGTGGTAAACAGCGACGGCGGGTTGATGAAAGCACGTGTTTGCCAGCACAGCTCGGACTGGACGCAAGCAGTGGCGTGTGTTGGTGGTAAACAGCGCCGGCGGGTTGATGAAAGCACGTGTTTGCCAGCACAGCTCGGACTGGACGCGAGCAGTGGCGTGTGTTGGTGGTAAACAGCGACGGCGGGTTGATGAAAGCACGTGTTGCCAGCACAGCTCGGACTGGACGCGAGCAGTTGCGTGTGTTGGTGGTAAACAGCGCCGGCGGGTTGATGAAAGCACGTGTTTGCCAGCACAGCTCGGACTGGAAGCGAGCAGTGGCGTGTGTTGGTGGTAAACAGCGACGGCGGGTTGATGAAAGCACGTGTTTGCCAGCACAGCTCGGACTGGACGCGAGCAGTGGCGTGTGTTGGTGGTAAACAGCGACGGCGGGTTGATGAAAGCACGTGTTTGCCAGCACAGCTCGGACTGGACGCGAGCAGTGGCGGGTGTTGGTGGTAAACAGCGACGGCGGGTTGATGAAAGCACGTGTTTGCCAGCACAGCTCGGACTGGACGCAAGCAGTGGCGTGTGTTGGTGGTAAACAGCGACGGCGGGTTGATGAAAGCACGTGTTTGCCAACACGGCTCGGACTGGACGCAAGCAGTGGCGTGTGTTGGTGGTAAACAGCGAAGGCGGGTTGATGAAAGCACGTGTTTGCCAGCACGGCTCGGACTGGACGCGAGCAGTGGCGGGTGTTGGTGGTAAACAGCGACGGCGGGTTGATGAAAGCACGTGTTTGCCAGCACAGCTCAGACTGGACGCGAGCAGTGGCGTGTGTTGGTGGTAAACAGCGAAGGCGGGTTGATGAAAGCACGTGTTTGCCAGCACGGCTCGGACTGGACGCGAGCAGTGGCGGGTGTTGGTGGTAAACAGCGACGGCGGGTTGATGAAAGCACGTGTTTGCCAGCACGGCTCGGACTGGACGCAAGCAGTGGCGTGTGTTGGTGGTTAAACAGCGACGGCGGGTTGATGAAAGCACGTGTTTGCCAGCACGGCTCGGACTGGACGCGAGCAGTGGCGGGTGTTGGTGGTAAACAGCGACGGCGGGTTGATGAAAGCACGTGTTTGCCAGCACGGCTCGGACTGGACGCAATCAGTGGCGTGTGTTGGTGGTTAAACAGCGACGGCGGGTTGATGAAAGCACGTGTTTGCCAGCACGGCTCGGACTGGACGCAAGCAGTGGCGTGTGTTGGTGGTTAAACAGCGACGGCGGGTTGATGAAAGCACGTGTTGCCAGCACGGCTCGGACTGGACGCGAGCAGTGGCGGGTGCTGGTGGTAAACAGCGACGGCGGGTTGATGAAAGCACGTGTTGCCAGCACGGCTCAGACTGGATGCAAGCAGTGGCGGGTGCTGGTGGCGGCTTGTGGGAGGAAGCAGTTTAGAGGCGAGGGCAGCCGCGGAGGCCACTAGCACCCCGAGCACGTCCGCGGCGGTCGAGACTACCTCAGGCCGGGAGCTCTGTACTTAGGTTCCGGCCGCAGCACATAAAATTATCTAACCAGTTCCTGGCTGTACACCGAACCTTGATATAAACACAGGCTTGGCCGACTCTTTCGTGCATTCCATCAACTACTTTGCTTCTACGAACTTCGCTAGCTGGCGCTCATTTGCCCGCCCACAACAGCGCAAAAGAATCTCCACTGTCATTACGCCTTCCTGCCACTTTCAACCCATTACCTGCGCGTAATACAGTGACTCCTTTGCAAAATGCGCTTAAGTCGCGGCCTGCATCGTCATTAGTTTTCTGCTGAAAAATATGGTGTATACGAATATGTACAATTATAACTTTTTGAATATTAAAACAATGAATTTCCAAATACATCTGATAAACTGTGCTTTTTTAATACACCGGAGACAAGATATAAACACTATTTAAAAAAAATTGATATTTGAGACAGAGAAAACTATTAAACAAATTACAAAATTTGTTCATGTATATAATCATTAATATTACAATGTGTTTTAAAAGGTACAAGATGTTAACATTTAAAAATAAAATAAAAACTTCAATAATAACGCAATTAAAATTATTACACTTCATAATATGGAAAACCTTTCCTGCTTAACAAATCATGGGAATTTTTGTAATCTTTTCCAGACACATGTTCGCTAGTTAAAACCAATTTTATCATCAAACGTCTAAGTCAAACTTTTGTTGGCGTTTACTCACTAAAAAACTAATTTTACAAATTTTTAAACCTACTGATAAAATGGCATAAAATTATTTCGTTTTTTTACATTTTTAAATATGTAAATTTATTAAATTAATATACATTTTATTTTAATATTTTAAATATTTAAATAGTCACGTTTACTACAACAATTTCAGAATTTCCAACTAAATAATTACAGTTTTCAAGATGGCGGCCAAGATGGCATCGGTAGCACTGGCGGCTAGTGGATGAGGAATCTAAGCAGCTTTCAGAATTTTTCACCAAGATTTATTAAATAAGTGTTTTTGCCCTAAAATACGTTTTTTTTTTTGCATCGTAAAGGGATCGAAATAAAGAAGAAATTCGATTTATTCAATCAGTAAATTAATTATTTATTTTTTGATGAATTGTGGAATTTTTTCCGAATTTATTGTTAAATAATTACAAATTTATAGGATGGCCAACTTGACGGATGCCACGACAGTCTAGCGATTGTAATTTAACGGGTGAAAATTAAAATAATATGGTGGCTGCACCCTCTAGCAGATGATGTGTGTACTATGTGACACTAGCGTTCCTGGTAACGAGTACTGAAAACAAGATGGTGGCAGCGCACTCTAGCAGAAGACACTAGGGCTCCTGGTAGCGCGTATTGAAAATTAAACCAGCTTGGTCTCGAACAGGTGATGCAAGAGTTTAGCCGTATGTGTGCATATTTAATATAATTATATGCTTAGAATATTAAAATATGTTAAATGCATATACACATTTATAACAGATATATGCTGCGCGTATTATTAAGCTATGCATAATACACATATATGTATTAATGGTTTAAAGTAAAATTTACTGAGTTGGATTTTGCAAGACTTCTGTTGGTTTTCACTGTGTGCTCCTGATTATTTGTGTCAATATTTTGTTGGATTTCTCCGTGCGCTCTGGGTTATTTTCGAGATAACCATCTCTGCGTGTACTTTTTTTTTTAATGAGACAAGTAATTTTATCACAGTTTTGTATAACTTTCTGAAGTTCTGTTACCTAATCAGCACTTACAATATATTTATTCATGTAAAATTTAAAAAAAAAATATTCATTGCTCAGATGATAACTCATAATTAAAACAACTGAGAAAATTAAAGATAATAGGAAACATAACTTAAAATTTATTTTAAGCTAAAATTATACTTATCACTGGCCGAGATTCAAACTAAGGACTAAAAATCGATCGAGTCAATAAATACATTTATAGGCTATTTTTTGATTATTTTTGGATTTTTATTCCGAATTTCCAGCTGAATTATTACAAAATTTCAAGATGATGGTCAATATGCCATCATCGTCTTACTGGAAGCTGGTGGATGAGGAATTTAAGCCACTTTTAGAATTTTGAACATATTTGAATAAATATGTGTTTTTAACCAGCATATACAATTTTGGATCGAACAAGGATTGAACTAAGAACGTTAATCAATCGAATAAATTAGTATATTCATTTCTGTTTTTTTTTAATTATTTGGATTTTTTCTAATTTCTGGGTTAATTTTTACCTAAGAATTTTCAAAATGGCGGCCAATATGGCATCGGCAGCTTACTGGCGGCTAATGGAAGAGGAATGAAAAGCTTTTAGGATTTTGACAATGTTTTATTAAATAAGTGTTTTTTTTAATAAAATAACCTTTTTTGCAGCATTCACGGATCGAACAATGGAAGGAAATCAATCTAATTATATATCATTTTAACAAGTGATTTATTTTATTAATTTTGTTATGGTAACCGAAATCTAGTTTAATAATTACAGATTTTCAAGACAGTAGTTAAGAGGGTCGGCAAGATGGCAGATGCCAAAATGGTCTGGTGATGAAAACTCTAGTGGGTAAAAATTAAAACAATATGGCGGTAGTGCAATATAGCAGACCATATGTGTTAACTAGTGCTCCTGGTAGCAAGTATTGAAATAAATATGGCTGCAATGCCCTCTAGCAAGTGATGCTATTATTCCTTCATACTAAAAGTATTAAAAGTCCAAATATGTGTGTTACTTTATATATACCTTATTTAATCCTAGGTCTGGTAAATTTCTCGATGGCCGTGCGGTCAAAGGAATATGTTTTCCAACCCAGAGGTCTGAGCTTCCAAGGTTATAATCCCCACGGTTCCAATACATTTTGTATAAAAAATTAAATGTAATATGTCGATAATGGCCATAACAACATTGATAGGCAATGGAACATCGACCTTATGTAATGAGACAGAGCGATGCTGGCGATCTCTAGGAACAAACCTCGTAAATAAAGATTTTGGTATCCAAGATGGTGGCCTCCAGCAGACGAATACAAAATGGCGGATATGATGTCAGATTCAAAAAAAGTGACTGCGATGTCAGATCTAAAATGGCGGACGTGTCATCAGAAAAAAAATAGCTGAAGGTTTCAGATGTTAAGATGGTGGAATTAAATGTGGCCACTGTGGTCAAGGTCAAAGGTCAAGGTGAAAGTTCAAGGTCAATGTCATATGTCAAGTTCAATGTCATCCAAGATGGCATCTGTGACATCAGAATCCAAGATGGCGGATACCACCACCGACACCACACCCTCACTCCTGGCGCCGGACCTATTATTATATACTACTTACACCTAACCATTGTTGAAGCGGGATGAGTTTGGTTTTATGTGGCTAAAGGATATCGCCATATTGACTTAATTTGTAGATCTGAATTTTTACATAGTCATATTTGTGAGATATTAGTCGAGGGGTGAAAATTTTGTGAGTTTTTAAATTAATACTTAACAAAAATACTTTTCTATTAAACTTGACATTAAAATGTTGTTACTTGCATTATGCATTTAAAATAAAGATTTGAATGTTTAAAAACCTTAAAATAATTTGGGAAGTTTTATTTAAATTATTCTATTATATAATCACATTAAATTAATCTGTAAACGTAAAAGACGGCCAAACCTAAATTCAAATATAACAGTCTCGTGTGTCACACATTTTAAAATAGGCTCCCATATAGAATATGTATATCCTCGAAAATAATATAACAAGAGTTAGAAAAATCAGCAAATATAAAAATTCTCAATTGGGTTTTGTTTTGAATTAATCTTATAATCCCCTAACATTTTACTTTGTCAATTTATTTAGTAAAAACATTTGGAATTATTCACATACGTTTCATACAAATTCATACAAACGGTACAATATCAATAATATTATGAGATTGACATGGGCCAAGCATTGGGTTATAAGCTTATAACAGAATATCTTGGCAATTTTCGTTGAATTAAAGCAGATAAAATGTATGACACAAAGCATGTGTAATGCACAGTTTGACTTGATGTGGCCAAGTTCGTATGTCAGTAATTTTAATATTTTTTTTCACAGCGCCAATAATTTTATGTACGTAGAATGTGTATAAAATAAACACCAATAAGGCGGGAAGAGTGAGGAGACTAAAATCTGAGCATTTTATTCGGGAATTATAGGCGTGCGGTGTCATTTAGGGGCTAGGTGCCTTAGAGAATGTTTACTAAAGTTTAAATGTAGACATTACCACGTAATTTGCATGCGATTGTCGTATAGAAATTTTAAGTGTCGTAATTACTTATTATAATCTGCATATACAAACTTGCCGGAGACAGCAAAAAATAATAATAATAAAGAGCCGAAACAAACGCTCATATACAGACCAAGGCGTTTGAGACCACGTGTTTTCTGGTAGTTAATTTGTTCTGCAGTGTCGTTAAATGGAAGTTTGCTCACAGGCTTGAATACAAGCTCTCTTTAGCCACTGCACTTGGGAAGGGAATGTTTACAAAACTACTACTTGTGAAACTTACCCGTGCAAACACTGAGACCAGAACCTTAACCATACACTAGTCGTCTGTTATGCTGACCACTATAGCACAGATGTAATTTGCTTTATCCAAGCAGCATTGCGTGTGACGGTTAAATACGAACCTGCGTTTGGTTCACGAGACCACAGGGAACAAAGCACAACGAGCGTCAGATATTTACCAACATCAAGCTGTGTTAACGCCAGTAAATACCACATCACAAAACGTTTGAGTCTGTCAGGAAGTGGTTCTTTAAATCAGTGTCATGATGGTAAAAAATAAACTCCAGCAAAAATGGAGGTAGCCTGTTTTGATGAAGTTACGAACAAAAATTACGTAATTTGCTGCACGTAATAAACATGATACGAACGTGTCATAAATTCACTGTAAAAACAACAGCTGCGGAAAAAGAACATTTGTAGCAAAGGATGAACATCTATAAAGGAGCAAAAATATAATTGCATTTTTAATGTGACGAGTTCACTAATCCGCTTGGTCGGTTAACTGAAAAATACCAACGTCCATATCGACTTTACAAAGTTCACCAAAATATTACCCCCCTTATAATCAGTAGCATACAATTGAAACACTGACAGCGTAATATGTATTTAGCGAATGTAATACATACATACATTCATACTCTTCTCTGGAAAAGAATCATTCACGTGAAATATTTTTGTTATACATTTCGATACCTTCATATATTATGTAAATGGAACAATCCACTTACGAAATTCACTTCAAGTTAATTATACAAGTGTGGCATAAATATGTTGACAAGCGATATTGACGTTAACATCATTTAGTTGTCACTTCATCTCAATGTTAAATGTATTTACAATAGGTGAAATATGTATTGCTATAGTTTATCGGTGACTTTCGACTCAAGTTTTTATAAAATGTAATTTCAACGAAATTTTTTCCCCTATACGTATAGCAGGTCCTAAACACGATTGATTAAAATGCTCATTAAATCATACCAGGTCAATTATGGCCATGATCAATGAACACGCAAAATCTTTCGTACGCGACGCTTGCTTGACATGTTTTTGTCATAAACATTTCAACTGCCATCAAAGAGATTCAAACCGTGTTAAATTGTTTGCAAGTGTTCACTTTTCTGAATTTGCGAAATAGACATTATAATTTACTTTTGGTTCAATAAAAATGATAAAAATTATAGTTTAAAAATAACGTATTTCAACCAGTAATTTAAGATTTACAACATTATAAAATTAAATGTCAATTTTCAAGCGATACCTGACTAGCATAGTACTTTCTTTAGCTTCGTGTTCTTACATACGATGTATGTTTAAGAAGGAAAGCGTTTATTTTCACTACCACAAATTTTTTTACTGGACACAATTTCGGTAACTGTCTTTTGAAAATAAAATCACTATTTCTATAACAGGAAATCAGGTTTTCTTTAATTTATGATTTAAATACATATAGAAACTCACTTTTTTTTTTATCGTGAGTAGTTTATATGTGTGCATCCTGGTACAGCAGTCGGACTAAGGAGTTGGAGCCGGGTGTCCGCAATCTTGGATTGTGGAGTGACGGCCGCCATATTGGATGATCTTGACCTTGAAACTTAACATTCACCTACAAAATTCTGCCAAAATATATGCCAAAATTGACAAACAATTCGCAAAAAAGATAAAACATTCGCAAAAATTGATAAAATTTTCCAGTTTTAAGGATAAACTTGCTATCAAAAATCTTTAAAAAAAAAAAATATTCCAAACTTTACATTTTTCAGAGAACATCTTCCATCAAAAATTAAAAAATTCTAAATTCTAAACTTAGCAAATTATTATTTTTTTTCCTTTAACGAACTAAATGTTCTGAAAGCGGCTTAAATTGTCCATCTACCAACGGCCATTAAGCTGATTGGTACCTTTAGCCTTGACACTTTGAACTTGGCAGTTCGACCTTAGCCTTGAAACTGTCCGCCATCTTGAATTCTGACGACATTGCCACCATTTGGATTATAGAATTATCCACCATATTAAGTGCTGTCATCTTATTTTCTAGAAACTTCCATCTTTTTGTTTTCTGCCATTATGAATTGATATGTCACATCCTCCATATTAAAAATCCGTAATTTTTAACTAAATAAATTTTCTTATGTATCAATAATAATCATACAAAAACTAACAACAATAATTTTTAAATTTTGCGAAATTCAACCCCTAAGCGGTGAAAAATAGATAAATATACTTTCGAAACTAACCAATCATAACTTAAGATACTAGAAACCAATAATAAACACACATAATGTACCAACTACAATTTTTAATTTTTTGATATTCCAGCCCAAATGGGTGAAAAGGTGGTGAATATGGTTTTAAGATAAACAATTTTAACTTTGAATTTAAAAAAACATAATAAAAAAATCGGGTGCCAATAATTAATATACAAAAACTAGCAACCACAATGTTACCATTTTGTGAAATTTAAACCCGTAATTTGGTAAGACAGTTAGGTATATTTTTAATAAAAAATTAACTAACACCGCCAATATTCAGTTGAAGTAAGCACTAAAAAACCTTAATATTTAGATTTACGTATCGCTTTTATTGTTTATTAAAGTTCATTTTTATATGGGTGAAAAAGAAGTTAGCTTTCAATTATTTAAAAAAAAGTATTTCTGAAACTAATAATATAAGACATAAAATTAAATGGGGAAATTAATAAACTGAAACTTATTTAAATTATTTGAAAAATTCCATCCTTAAAGGGTGTAAAGGTATTAAATTTGAATTAAAGAAAAAAAAATGCATATTTCCGTATCTGCTTGTTCTAAGGGTTAGACATTAAGAATTAACAACAAGCATTTAGAGTTACGACTTGTATTTTCTTTTTCAGTTTTTCTGATTTCGTCTTTTAAGGTTGTAAAAAGGGAATTAGTTTTATTTCATCATAAAAAATCTTATATCTCCATGGAAAATAAAGCTGGATGTAATAAACTAAGCATAAATTATTTTAATATTTAATTACATATTGTTATTTTACCATTTTTATATACTGAGCGAAAGCGAGTGAAACTGTAGGACGATAGTTTTTATAGTGATAACGACAGCTGACGACCTTGCGGGCATGAATGTCTCATCCGTGTTGTCGGTAACGTTGGCAAACCTTCAGTCGGGATCTTCGCAGTCATCGTCGACGTCACTGTCATCAGGTTCCCCGCAAGCGACAGTCGTCATGGGAAACTAAACACAGGATACTTAGAAGAAGGATTCAATCATCACTCTAACAAAGCCACAAGCGACCTGTCACCTGGCCTCCTCTTATATAATCGCGGTAATTGATATAATACGTGAATACAGTTCATTTTGTTTGAAATATTGTTTGGCCAAATATGTTTGATTGTTGCTCCAGCCACCTACAATTTTAGTCAAGCTGCATTGTTTCACGTGACTGGTTTTAACAAACGCATACAGAATAATAAACAAGTCATTCATTGTGTGTAGCCCGCATCCATGTTTATTTGGTTAAGAATAAATTTTCAGCATTTTCTCGAGCAATTAGACGTCTCAACCTGTCTAACAGTATGTTAGACTTTTCCTATGATCTATCTCTTGTGATATTTTTATGTTAACTTAAATGTTAATTGATAATATTTTAAAGGCTTTTGTTGTAACAACTGCTTCATAGCCATTAAAATCGTCGTGATCCCAGATATCGTCATTATCATAAGTATGATCAGAATATTTTATTCTAATGCGTCGTTTCCTTCGTTTTGGTCTCAGAGCTTCGTCAAAGTCTTTGATCTTCTCGGCTTCAGGTGCTTCTATATTTTCTCAAATTTGCGGAGGCGACTAGAATTTGTTGTAAATGATTTTTTTTTCAATTCCTGTGTTAATGCTACTTCCTTCGTTAGCTTTCAATTTGAAATAATTTGTGAAATTGGGATATTTTGTTTTCAGCATCATTATTTGCACACCGTTCGAGATCATAATAGTGGTCTAACAGTTTGACCTTATCCCACTTCCTTGGCGCTTTGCACTCGTCCTCGTTTTTATCAGATAGTCTGGTTTTACATATTTGGCGATGTCATCTTAATATATTTGTTTGGTATCGGATGAAACTAAATTATTTTTGAGGATGATAAAAATGTATTCCTGAAGGAACGAAGTAATTAGGGTTAAGCGATTCGTAGACATGGAAGTAAGCGGAGACGGGCGAAGGGTGTTGCGGTGAAATGGAACAGCGACTGAGTGCCTTTCGTGAAGAAAACGCAAGTTCTCCGACATAAAAATAAAGTCGAAATAACTTTGTAGAGTTCCCGTATGAAACTTTTTAACGAGATATTAAGAAAAAAAAGAGCGCCTGTAACTCAGGACACGTGATACCAGTGAAAATTCTTTCGCAATTCAAACCTAGACTCGTAAATATATCGTAAGAGGTAAAATTGTATATATATATATATATATATATATATATATATATGTATATATATATATATAGAGAGAGAGAGAGAGAAATATAAAGTGATGAAGAGGACAATTTTCTTAAAAACTGTGCGTGTTACTGGGTCTTAAAATAATCCTGCCGTTTGGAACACCCTAAATCTCTGAATGAAATTTGTAATTCATAACAGGTAGCGATATCTATGCGGGAAATGCAGGGACTGTCTCAACAGCGCTCTCTACGCTGCTGGTTGAACAAGGAGGAATGCGAGCGCGCTGGTAGCAAATATAAAATTCAAGGCGCTCACAACTGACCGTATAAGATACCTATACCTATTTTCTGAAACAAGCACATGCGCACTATCTCCGCCTTATTCTTTCGTTCATCTATCTCTATCGGTTCTATTTTTTTTCTGGGCGGGGGACAAATCATCGCACAAAGAAGAGAACGAAAACGAGCCCAGCAACATATATGACATAGTGCTCTCATTATATATCTTGGGCCAAGTACATATTATTTGTCCTTTTCGCAACGAAAAGTTTTTACAATAACGTTTCGCCACGAAAACGTTGTTTTAAAATTACTTAGACGTTTCACAAAAAAAAAAATCATATTTTGTGCACGCACTGACTGGTTGAGAAGCTGTGTACGCTGGAAACAACTGACAGTAGCCGGGCCAGGCTCTGGCAGGTTGCACGGAGTCCGGCACAAGTGGCTGACCCGTTGTTCGGTTCGGAGTCGACCGCATCTGGAGAGCTGGAGAGAGGTATCAGCTGAGCCTGGCCCAACTTCGTCGAAAATTATAGGCTTTCTCGGTCTAAAGCTTTACGCAACAATGTCATATAAAACATCAATCACTCCCGGACGCCAGACGGAAACGTAATAAGCGCCCACTGATTATAAACTTTAAAACACGTGTCCCGCTGCGCCGAGTACCTACACGTCATCGACTTTGCAAGTCAGTAATCAAATCTCTGTAATCAAGACTATTATTTATTTTTGCATTTGTTAAAGTGTTATTCTGAAAGTTCTTCCGCTGATTACAATTATATATGGTAACAACATATTGCTACAATTTTTACGTTTTCGGATAGAAAATATTTTAAGAAGTTATTTTCTTGAACTATAATTAGGTTGTATGATTTTAAAATAAGAAACAATCACATATTAAAATATAGAACAGAACCTACCTCCTTCTGTTAGTGAAAAATTTGTTGTGCATATATTACTTTTTAATTATTGGTTAATAGGTGGAATTAGGCCTACTAAATAAAATATAAAAAATTAATTCAAGTAATCCAATTAATTCAAAATGAAGCAGTTCTGTAAATTGTGTGTTATTAAAATGTTGGCTTTAACTCTATCACAAAAATTAATTAAAAGTTTTAATTTAATTTACATAGTGCTTACAAATATTTAGGAATTTTTTTTTAATTTTAACTAAATTATGTTCGTTTAAACACTAGAACGATAAAACTTAAACTGTTCGTTTTCTTTTTACAAAACGCTTATATTTGTTTACTTTCTCGAGTGTATGGAAAAATTTCACAAAATTGACGGTTATTATCTGCAATAAAATGATTCTTAAATGCAATATACCTAAGTACCTAAAATTTTCCCAAAGTATGTAGTTTGTTTTACCTGTAAATTTAGTCAATGTCACACAAAAAGTTAATAAGTATATTCCGTTTTATATAGTCTACTGATAAAAATTATATAATATATTCAGTTAATTCTTGGTAAAATTTTTCTTTTCAAATATTTTAAATTACGGTTCTTCAATAATTCATTTGTTTATAGGTACTGGTGGATATTCGTAAGCATAGCTTAACTTCTGCCCCCTATTTGAGCAAATTCTTAAAAAAATCATATATATATATATAACTTGCGGATGTTTAATGATATGCCGAAATATCATATTCAAAACCACAAGCTCAGCTATTGTGTATAAAAAAAATTAACACTTGTTTATTTAATGTGCTTTAATGCCAATATGTTGTATATTTTTAGGTGGTTATTGC
Source organism: Bacillus rossius redtenbacheri (assembly GCF_032445375.1). NCBI lineage: Eukaryota > Metazoa > Arthropoda > Insecta > Phasmatodea > Bacillidae > Bacillus > Bacillus rossius. Next base: position 134,115,455 of record NC_086331.1, read on the forward strand.
CTTGTAGAGTATGTTTATAAGAGTGTATGAATTGGGGGCAGCGGCTGGTTCATGGTTGAGGTGCTGACGTGCCGACCGCCATTTGGGATTGTGACGTCACTTCTGCATTCAACTTGGTGAAAATTATTACACAAAATTTTTCAAAAATCTCTCTGAATTACTAAATATTTCCCTTTCAATCCAAAGAATTTTCGTAGGTTTGATATGTACCCAATCCCCATTTACCAGCATCCAATAAGCCTCTGGAGGGGACCTTTGAACTCTACCTTACCCATGCCGTTATTTTTATTTCCACCATCTTGGATTCAACCATTTTGTTTTCTAGATCTTTCCGCCATCTTGTATCATGATGTCAAGACCACAATTTTGTAATCGAGTGCCCCAACTTTGCACTTTTCGTTACTGTGACTTCTCAAACTTGACACCGACCGCCATCTTGGATTCCATCATACTGGATTTTGACGCCAAGTCCGCCATTTAGTTTTCTAAAATTTCCCGCCATTTATAAATCTGCCATATTGAAAATCCGTAATTATTATCCAAAAAAATGTGTGCATGAACTAATGTACGTGTGTTAGAAGTTTGACTTACTTGGCGTAATAAAAAAAATACCTAAATTTTACATGCAAATTATTAACAGAAATAAAATAATAAAAGGACTAGGGTGATTTTATAAATACGGTTAGTGAAGTATAAATTCGTTCAAATTAAAGTATTTAAATAAAATTTAGTATTAAATATTAATATAAACACATCTTAAAATTTATAATTTAATTTAGGAAAATAATAGAGAAATTTTTTAATTAATAATGTAAATCAATAAATATGTTAATTATTCGTTGTTATATTTTATTTTAATTATTTAATTATAATATAATTTATATTTTTATAATACAATTAAATTATACATATGGGAACATAACTTTAGTTATATGAAAACACTTGAAAATACCTACTCTTGAAAACGTTTTTACCAGAAATTTCTAAAACTAATAATTTTTTATTAACTACATGGATCAGTATTTAATATCAATCACTAAAGTAGGTATATGATTTAAGAGCACATACAGAATTATTTTTAGTATAGCCTTTATTCATCCCGTCAATTTTCGTTGCATGCTGGGCGCGCATTGTAAACATTCATTCTCTTTTTTTTTTTTTTTTCATAACGCGCCTAAATAAGTATAAACTAATTTAACTGATATAAAAATGTAAACTTGAAAACACACTTAAAAACGTTAAAAACATTATTTATATCACTAATATTTACAATAAATAAATGTTTTTAATGATATGGACCATTTTTCAATATCAATCACTAAAGTATAAGATATAAAAGCACCCATATAATTTTATTTGTATGTATTATTTTTTGTATGCAGCTTTTTTTTAATTTTTAAAGGCAATTATACTTGCTACTTCATGATAGGGTTTGTATGTATATTACAAAACTTATTTTATTTTGTTCAGCTGTCAAAACCTTCAGAAATTCTAGAATTTCGAAAGGCCAGGTAAAATTAAATATAATTTTTCCGAAAGTAATTCAAATTTCATTCCCATCATTTTTTCATAACGCGCTTAAAGAAGTATAACTTCAAAAATAAAAGAAATTAAATGTATGAAAAATTCAATTGAGTTTTAATAATAAACGCACTTGTGTCGTGGTACTTGGAGTCCTCGGTTCTGAACCATGAAGGCTACCAGAGCTCGTCAAGGCAGATATTACGCAAACCAGTAGGACATCATGGCGGCCGTATTAAATGCCGGCATTTTGTTTTCTTCTGCTAGAGTTTGTGGCCGACATATAAGTTTAAGTTTTTACCAACTACATAGTGTGCAGTAGTATTTATTACAAGATAGACGTGTCATCCTCTATCTTGTCGGCCATCTCTGCCGCCATATTGAAAATCTGTATATATTATCCTAGAAATTCAGAAAACATACTAAAAAGTATTTTAAAACTTTACTTGTTAATATAAGGAATGATTTCTTTGTTTAAAAATATTTAGTCTATTTAACTAAAATAACTTCTTTTTGATGTTTCACCATTAAAATCTAGGTTTCAGTGCAAGAAATAAAACAAAACATTAAAATATAATATTATTTATTATGTGAATTTTACTCTACTACAGGAACACTTGCAAAAGTTAGGAATCTAATGCACATTTAAATCTGCATTGGCTTCAACTGACTAATTTTCAGTTCCAATTGGTTTACTAAAGACAAGATGCAAACAGACACCTTGATGACACAGTCTTTCCACTTACCGACATAGTTTCTTGATACTGTATTCAAATGACTCTTAGGTATACGTCGTACGATAGGTAAAGAGCAGTAATCATAATCTTGGAAACGCACTTCTTCACATAGTCCTCGAACGGATATGGTTTACCAGCAGTAGGTAATAGGGAAGTCTTGCGCAGGCTTCAGGCTGTGTTGCGTGGTGCCGGTCAATGACCTGTCCACAATCTTGGATTGTGACGTCACGTTGCCCCTATTGGATGCCCTTGACATTGACATTTGACCTTCACCTTTGACCTTTGACCTTGGCCCACTTTTGTTTTCTAGAACCTTCTGCTATATTTTAACCCGCCATATTGAATTCCAGAACTTTCCGCCATTTTGGAAGCTAACATCCCACTCAACAAACATTACAATTTTGGTTACGATTACATCATCGAGTGCCCCACTCCCCGAACATTGCACTTTGATATCATCTAACTCCCCAATCCTCGAACGTTGCAATTTTCATTACGACTTTCCACCATTTTGTATTATGACGTCAGGTTCATCATCTTGAAAATCAATAAATATTAACATAGGAAATCGGAAAAAAATTGCAAAATTTATAAAACAATTATTTAAATACATATTTAATCAAATATTAAAAAAAACTCACGTCATAGAGCTCAGAGTCATTGATTCTAACCCTTCGAGGGCAATTTAATGTTTTTTTTGTTTAGTTATTCCTCGATTGGGACAAGCAGCATACTTACCTCTTGCCCCTCCCTAAATCAAATCAGTCACCGGCCTTACCTCCCACCCCTCCAGCTTCAATACTACTGGCTGTACACTCATCCAGACCAGTCAACCGTATTGGTATGCCCGGGCACAGAGTTTCTTAATATGAGCCGGGTTGAGTCGAGGAACCGACCACCATCTTGGATTTATTGACGTCACGGCGGCCAACTTGGTGTCAAACATTCCTCAAAATAACTCAAAAATTCATCAAAATTCCTCAAATATTAATCAAAACTCCTCAACATTCCTAGAAATTTCCCAATTTTAAGGGGAAAATGCCTGTTTTAAGAAAAAAATATCGTTTTAGCCCCTAAAAATGCTGGAAAATTCCTTAAAGCAGAGTAAATTCCTTATCGACAAGCCGCTCCAAGCCACTGAGGTCATTACCTCTACAATAATATGTCATTGTCACCATCTTGGATGATGTCACGTCCACCAACTTGAAAATCCATTAACAGTAAATTAGAAAATCGGGAAAAATTTTAAAATTCATTAAAAATTTACTTAATAACATTTTAACAAAAAGAAAATTCCGCTATTTCGAAATTTGTCTGCCATATTGAAAATACGTAATTATTGAACTATAAAATGAAAAAAAATATATTAAATTTTAATAATAAAATTGATAAAAAAAGTACTGTGTTAGAACTCGGAGAGGTCATTAGATTAAAAATGACAAAGGATCCTTCCTCCACGGAAGTCACTGGCAGACTGACCTACCACTAATGCCAAAGCGGATATTACCTACATCAGCCAGTATAACGTCATGGCGGCCATCTTGATTTCGTCTGCTGGATGCTGCCATATTGTTTTCAGTAATCGATACAAGGTGCACTAGTACACGCATCGTTGGCTAGAGTTCGCTGCCACCATACTAGTTTAATTTTTAACCATCATTTCAGCCATCTTGGCCGCCGTCTTGAAAATCTGTAATTTTTTAACTACAAATACTGAAAAAATTCCAAATTCATCAAAAAATTGCTTACTGACATAATGTTTCATTCGATAGATTTTCGTCTTTGGTTCGATCCTTGAAAATATCGCCGCAAATTACTAAAAAAAAAAAGTCTTAGGTTATAGAAATAAAGCAATAAAATTGCAAATAAAAATTTATTACATCAATTCTACTCTATTACAGGAAGACGTGTCACAACCTTGACCTTCAACTTGACGGTCAAGGTTGACAGATTTCCCACACGCGCGCTAACAAGCTTGCACTCAGCTGCCCGAAACAAACATATCTATACTCGATTCCGCGAAGCCTGAGTGTTCTCTTGAGCAAACTATGTGAGATTCAATAAACCAAAACAAACCAGATATCAATATTTTTTTTCACATATATGAAAAAGTGTGAAATGGGTTTATAAGATTAAAAAAAAATTGCAGTTAAAGATTATCATGTACTTTGAAATTTATTAAATGCCAAAATCACATTCGTAAGGTTCATGGTCGTCGCTGCAAATGGTAAAGTCGCTTAACATGGACGTTTCCACTTTACCCACATGCGAATAAAACTGTATAAACATTTAAAATAATTTATATACGCAGT